>NC_057799.1:554937605-555213719 GCF_018294505.1 Triticum aestivum | reverse complement strand
GCCGCTCCGCCGTCCTCCGCCCCCGCGCAGGAGCGCGCCCGCGCCCGCCTCCCCGTCGCCCGGGTCGCCGCCCGCCGCTGGCGCCTTCCTCCTCCCTCTCCGGCGCCTCGCCGCCCTTCCCGGCTCCAACTCCGGCGAGCTCTTGCCGCCACCTCGGCTCCCGATCCAGATCTGTCCAGAGGTTGACTTCTTCTCCTCCCCTCGAATTCTCTCAGTCCTGAAAATATTGCGTTCTGGTGCATACTTTGTCCTATCATAACTCTCTGCATACTGCTCCGATTTGTGCGTGTAATATATCGAAATGTTCGTCTCGAGATGCTCTTAATTTTGCTCCATTGTGCCATGCTCGTTGGAGTCAATCTTGATGCCCAAATCTCTGGTGCAAGAGTGCTATATGATATTTACTGCTGTTACTTATCAGAACTTCGTGATTTGTTATTTTTGTTGCAATTGATGTGTGCATCATATGGGCATGAGCTCTACAGGTGTTTTGATCTATGCCATACCATCTTTACAGAGGTGTATGCCATGTATTTTTGTGAGCTCTGTGGTGACTAGCACAAGCATGTAAACTAGGCTTCGTGATGTTTCTGTTTTCAGGGACTTAGGATTTTCACCGTCTGTTACTGCTGTTATTTTGTTGCCATGTATCCATGTATCTACAGAGAGATACATGCTTCTTTTGGGCATGTTCAGTAAGGATGTTTTGTATATATAGTTGTGTTCTATCCGTCCATGCCCCCTTTTGCAATTATGGAGTGACATAGCATGTCTTAATATTGCTCTACTTTTGCTATAAAATATTCCTGGCAGATTGTTAACATGATATTCAATTTTGCTAAGGTTGTTGTAGTTGATCCATACATGCTATGAACTTGCGCTTGCCATTGCTAGCTTCATAAACATTCCATCTTGCTGTAGGTATGCTTGTTTTGTCATGAATTACTTTTTGATGAGTGAATCAAGCTCACCAAGATGCCTTCATAATTCTGTTTACTGCCATGCTCTGTTTTCTGCTAAGTCTGAAACCTGTTAACGAAACTTGCTATGTTTACATGGGTGCCATCATATCTTCTGATCCTTTTTGGCTCATGGTCAGTAAGGGACTTTTGTTCTATGCATTTAGTAGACTCATTCCATGCCTTGTTTTGCTATGTTAAGTTCCTGTAGCATGTTGGTTGCTTGCTCTGAACATTGTTACCTGATGCTGTTTATGTCATGTCCAGTAATTTCACCAAGTCTGTGGACCTGCTATCTTTTGCATTTTTGTCATGCTTGTTTGAACCTGTTATTGTGTGATCTAGCCGTATCTCAGTGTTCCTCTTTTGTCAAGAATCCCCTCTAGATTACTGCCATATGCTTTGTTGCTATCTTGGAGTGATGTAGCATAGTTACTTGATGTATTCTAAGTGCTATCATGTTGTTAATCGCAGAATCGTGTCATTCTTGTTTTGCTCGCCATTTGCAAACCGTGCATCCGTTCCCGGTGATCTTTATATCGATTTTGACCAAAATCATCTCATCTTTCCAGTGGCATACTTGGTTTGCCAAATTACTGCCTTGTTCATTCTTTTTCTTCCGGAGCACGCATACGCATCGCATATCATATCTCGCATATCATGCATCTATTGCATCATATTGCTTGTGCATTTCCCGTGATTGATTGTGGTTCCATTGCTTGTGTTCTTGCTGTGGGTAGAGCCGGGAGACGAGTTCATGAACGAGGAACCTGTTGAGTACGCTTACGAGGATCAAGCTTTCGACAACTCTGAGAACCTTGCAGGCAAGATGACCATACCCTCGAAATCACTTCTATCTTTGCATTGCTAGTTGTTCGTTCTATTGCTATGCTGCACTACCTACCACTTGCTATATCATGCCTCCCATATTGCCATGTCAAGCCTCTAACCATCCTTTCGTAGCAAACCGTTGTTTGGCTAAGTTACCGCTTTTGCTCAGCCCTTCTTATAGCGTTGCTAGTTGCAGGTGAAGTTGAAGTTGGTTCCATGTTGGAACATGGATATTTTGGAATATCACAATATCTCTTATTTAATTAATGCATCTATATATTTGGTAAAGGGTGGAAGGCTCGGCCTTATGCCTGGTGTTTTGTTCCACTCTTGCCGCCCTAGTTTCCGTCATACCGTTATTATGTTCCTTGAGTTTGCGTTCCTTACGCGGTTGGGTGATTTATGGAACCCCTTGACAGTTCGCCTTGAATAAAAATCCTCCAGCAAGGCCCAACCTTGGTTTTAACATTTGCCACCTAAGCCTTTTTCCCTTGGGTTTTCGCGAGCCCGAGGGTCATCTTTATTTAAACCCCCGGACCAGTGCTCCTTCGAGTGCTGGCCCAAACCGAGCGATGTCCGGCGCCCCCTGGACAACTAGGGTCTATGCCAACCCGACGTCTGGATCATCCGGTGTGCCCTGAGAACGAGATATGTGCAGCTCCTATCGGGATTTGTCGGCACATTCGGGCGGCTTTGCTGGTCTTGTTTTACCATTGTCGAATTGTCTTGTAAACCGGGATTCCGAGACTGATCAGGTCTTCCCGGGAGAAGGTTTATCCTTCGTTGACCGTGAGAGCTTATGATGGGCTAAGTTGGGACACCCCTGTAGGGTATTATCTTTCGAAAGTCGTGCCCGCGGTTATGTGGCAGATGGGAATTTGTTAATGTCTGGTTGTACAGAACTTGTCACTTGACTTAATTAAAATACATCAACCGTGTGTGTAGCCGTGATGGTCTCTTCTCGGCGGAGTCCGGGAAGTGAACACGGTTTGAGTTATGCATGAACGTAAGTAGTTTCAGGCTCACTTCTTGATCATTTATAGCTTCGCGATCGTTGCGTTGCTTCTCTTCTCGCTCTCATTTGCGTATGTTAGCTACCATATATGCTTAGTGCCTGCTGGAGCTCCACCTGATTACACCATCCTTTCCTATAAGCTTAAATAGTCTTGATCTCGCGGGTGTGAGATTGCTGAGTCCTCGTGACTCACAGATTCTACCAAAACAGTTGCAGGTGCCGACGAGACCAGTGCAGATGACGCAACCGAGCTCAAGTGGGAGTTCGATGAGGAACGTGGTCGTTACTATGTTTCTTTTCCTGATGATCAGTAGTGGAGCCCAGTTGGGACGATCGGCGATCTAGCATTTGGGGTTATCTTATTTTCATTTGGATTTTGACCGTAGTCGGTCTACGTGTGGATTTTGGATGACGTATGAATTATTTATGTATTGTGTGAAGTGGCGATTGTAAGCCAACTCTCGTTATCCCATTCTTGTTCATTACATGGGATTGTGTGAAGATGACCCTTCTTGCGACAATACCTACAATGCGGTTATGCCTCTAAGTCGTGCCTCGACACGTGGGAGATATAGCCGCATCATGGGCGTTACAGCGTAGTACTCGGAGACTGATTGTAAGCATGATTTTCATTAGCCGTCACACTGATTGTAAGCATGAGCAGATGGAAGATTAGATTAGTGCGAAGCTTACCTTAAACCCTACCGCCGCCATTGAAATGAGGCGAGCGTCGAGGGAACCATGGAGAACGGTGGGGAAGCGATGCCGTGCCATCCGGCCTCCACTTGCAGTGGGAGAACGAATACTCCTGTGGCTCCGGCTGGCTCTGCACCCTCACGAACGGCACACCGTACTCGATTGATTCGTTATCCTATGTATGCTTGACCTTCGACCTGTACGCCTGCCACCTCCACTTGACTTTCGCCTCGAGGGGGTGGTTTTGCAATGGAGAAGAGGGAGAGGTGAGATGGTGGTCTTGCAATTGAGAAGAGGGAGAGGCGATACGGTGGTTTTGCAATGGAGAGGATGGAGAGGAGAGGGAGTGGTTTTGCAATGGAGAAGAGGGAGAGGCGAGATAGTGGTTTTGGAATGGAGAGGAGAGGAGGTGGTTTTGCAATGGAGAAGAGGGAGAGGAGCGTGCGGCAGCGATTTAGGATTGACGAGAGGGCCGGCGCGCTGTGACTGGATCAAAATCAAAATCAATTTAACCTTCAATTAAGAAAGTGACCCCACATTAACTAGTCTCCCTTTTATTTTGGGTCATAATTGACCATGATTTTCACAAATAAAATATATGGTATACGTTGCAAAAATAATATAATTTGAAAGTACATTCAGATATGAACCAAACGATATAATTTTTGGTGACATGAATTCACATTTTGCTTGTCAAATACAGTATATGGTCAAACTTTGATCCAAATACGCAAAACAAAAAAATACTTCCAAGAACAGCTCCTCTCCTCTTAAACCACCGCCGCTCCTCTCCTGTTCCAATCTAAATCCAGCGCCTCTCCTCTCCTCTTCCATTTCAAAACCACCACCCCTCCCCTCCTGTTCCAATCCGAAACTAGTGCCGCTCCTCTCCCGTTCTAATCCAAAACCAACGCCGCTCCTCTCCTCTTCCATTCAAAAACCACCGCCGGCGAGTGAAGGTGCTGTGGAGAAGTAGATCGATGGAGGAGTACAACCGATACATGAGGATCGCAGACGGCGACCCTGTGAAGCTAGCTAGAATGTTGGAGATACAGTCTTGGTTTGACAACAAGGACCAACTAGCGGCGACGGTGTCACATCCCTAGCTTCTGGCAATGCAATAGGCTAGCCTCATGAGTGTCATCATGTTTAAGTTTCAAATGAACTTGAAATGGGGATTGTTTAAACCCTAGCATCTAAAGGAATTCACTAGGTTCAACTAAAATATTCTCAGTGAATCCAAATGGCTTTCAAAAATGTTCATCATTTCTCGAAAATGCTAGAAGCAATAACCAGAGGTGTTGCACATTTTTCCATGACATATTTGGGCTCTGAATTAAATCATATAGTATTTGCATTTGGGCATATAAATGCTATTAAATATTTTAAATGCTCAAATAATCATAAACTAAAATGTTTGCTGTTGGTTATATTCCAAACAGTGGCATTGAGCAGTTTCATGATTTCTAGATCTGTTTAGGTATTTTTAATAAAGCCCTGAAGACTACAGAATAATAGAAAACAGAAACTAAAATAGGAAAACGAGAGAGAGAGCCTACCTGGGCCACTTACCTGGCGCCCCACCACGGCCCAGCAGAGGCCCAGCCCACTGGCCTCTGCCAGTTATCACCAACCTCCCGCCAGGAGGACAGCGCGCGCGTGGCCGCCGCGCGCGAGCACACGCTCCGCCACCTCCTGCTTGCCGCCGAGCTTCTGGATGCCCTGGACGCCGACACGCACCCCCCTGGAACCCTCTCACTCTCTCCCGACCTCTTCCCCCCTCCTCTGCTCTCTCTCCCTCTCGCGCCCGAGCGCAGCCGCGCCGCCGTAACGCCGCAGCCACCGTGCTCCCCTCGTCTCCCCGTGCTGTCACGAGCTCCGCCTCCATTCCCCGCGCCTCTCCGTCAACCCGCACGACGCCGAACGCCCTGCATCACCCTCTGCACCGCCATCTTCGCCGCCTCTGCCCCGAGATCGCCGGCGACCTCCCGTCGTCGTCAGCCCCTCCCCGAGCTTGCTAAGACCACCGTCGACTCCGCTGTGAGCTCCTCAATCAAACCCCCATCTCCTCCGACTCATTTGTATGCCGTAGCCGCCGCCCCCTTGCTGACCGTAGCACGCCGCCGCCTGAGCTCGTCGCCGGTGGTGCTCCGGTGACCATATGGTCCCGGGCTTGTGCCCATTGCACTCCCCGCATCGCGTAGGAGCCGTAGGTGCTAGCACCGCCCCGCCTAGGCCACTGCAGCAACGAGCCCGAGCTCGACCGAGCTTCGGCCGCCGCCGAGCTCGTCGCCGGCGCCACTCCGGCCACTCCTCGGCCACACCACCACCACGGTTGGATGCGGACGAGCATCCGCATCCCGTAGATGTGCTCCACGCGCCCAACGGCGCTCTGCAGGCGAATCCTGTAGTGCACCACCGCGTCTGGCCTCGCCGGCGTCGAGTCGCCGGTGGGTTTGACGCCGCTGACCAGGGGGTTGACCTCCCCTGGGTCCGGACAAGTGGGCCCAGAGCCCTGCTAATTTTAGTTTAGTGCTAATTAACTTTTAGTTAACCAGATAAGCCACTGGCATGTGCGCCCACGCCCTAATTAACTTAGGTTAGTATTTAACTTAGCACTAATTAACTCTGTTAATTAGCTGTGACACTGACACGCGGGCCCCACTGGTCAGGTTTGACCTGGACCGTCCCCGTTGACCGCTGACGTCACAGTGATGCAGTGCTGTCGCAGTTAATTACTTTCTGGATTTATTCTTATTCAGGAAATTCCAGAAAATAGAGCTAACTTCTAAAAATCATAGAAATTAATCTGTAACTCCAAATGCAAAGTGTTATGTATGAAAAATGATCAGAAAAATCCAATCTATCCATCTGTATTGGTTTCATGCATGTTTAAACAAGTTAACTTTCTGTTTAGTGCAAAACATGATAAGGCACTATTTAAGATCACAAATGAGTTTGAACTTTGAATCTTTGATTCAAATAAGCTCAAACCACTCTGGTTGTAGTTGCATTAGCCCAACACACTCATTTTACCATGTCATGATCATGGATCATATTGTGCATTGCATTGATTGTGTTTCTTTCTCTGTTGACGGTATGTGTCCCCTCTCGATAAACGTGGTTTCGACAATGAGATCGATGACACCGATGAAGAACTATACTATCTTCAGAAGTGCCAGGCAAGCAAAACCCCCTTGTTCATTCCGATACAATCCCACTCTCTCGCTCATGCTCTCTTTTACTGCATTAGGACAACAACGATTCAACTGTTACCTGCTGCGGTAGTTGAACCCCTTATCCTCTGCATGACCTGTCATTGCCACAGTAAATAGATGAAACCCACTAGCATGAGTAGGAGTTGTGTGAGCCCTGATGTGCCTACTCATTCATGCTTGTTTGTCATGCCTGCTACTGCTTAGAGTTGAGTCAGGTCTGATTCATCGGGGATGAATTGGAATGGTGATGAACATGTCCTACTATGTGTGAACACGATTTGGTAAAGGTAGCAGTGGGAGGCCATGTAGGAGTACATGGTGGGTTGTATCATTGAAGCCGTCCTCGGGAACTGAGTTCTGCGTTTGTGATCCATGAACAGCTACTACCATGCATTGGGCCTGAAACCAATGGACCCTCTCGGCTTCTTAACCACCCTTGACCTCTGTCCAGGAGTTACAAGTAGTTTCTGGTGTTTGTAGTATGCTGGAGACCGTGCGCAGCGCTGACCCGAGGGGTGGGCTATGATGCGGTAGGCACGTGGCCGGGCATGCCGGGCGCCTGTTTGGTGTCTCAAAACCCTGTACACATCGTTCGGGGCCGTATGTGGAAACCTCGACCGGACTCCCTGCGGATGGAACCTGAATAGGCGATAAACCTGGACTAGAGACTTGAGTGTTTAGGTAGGCCGTGGTCGGCACCCTCGTTGGGCTTCCGCTTGAAGGTTGTCGAGTACATGTCGTGTAAACGGCGGTAAGTGGTGAGAGCGTGTGTGAAGAAGTACACCCCTGTAGGGTTAACATCATCTATTCGAATAGCCGTGTCCGCGGTAAAGGACCTCTGGGTTGCCTGTACAGTTCATAGACAAGTGAAAGTGGATACTCTAAAACTCGCAAGATAAGCATGAGATGGATGGCGTTCTCGTGGGTAGACGGGAGCGGATCCATAGTGGTGTATTGATTGGTGAATATGTGGACTCGTGTGCGCCACCTCAAAAGAGTTGCTTGCAGTCGTAGTTTAGGTTAGCCACTGAGTCAAAGCTGGCTTGCTGCAGTTAAACTCCACTACCCCCTTTGTTGATACCGATGCATATGTAGTTAGTTCTGATGTAAGTCTTGCCGGGTACATTTGTACTCACATTTGCCTATTTTATGTTTTTGCAGAGAGACGTCAGTCTCGCTAGTAGTTTCGCGTGGACTTCGACGTTTAGCTTGTTACCTCAACTACGATCTTGTGCCCTCGGCAGGGTCTTGTAGATAGTCAGGCTTCTCAGCCTTCTTCATTTGTAGTTGTCTGTACTCAGACAAGTTAAGCTTCCGCATGTGCTTGTTGCTTCTATGCTCTGTATGTTGGGGTCATGAGACCCATGTTTGTAATACTTGGCTCCTGGGAGCCTAATGAATAAATACTTGAGTCCTAGAGTTATGTTGTGATGCCATGTTGTATTTACACATATAGAGCATATTGTGTGTATGATTGAAATGCTTGGTAAGTGTGGGATCCGACAACCTAGTTGTTCATCCTTGGTAGCCTCTCTTATGGGGAAATGTAGTCTTGTGCTTCCATGAGCCATAGTAGTCCGCTACAGCCCGGTTCACCGGAGTCCTGCTAGCCCAGCACTACTGCTCCGGAACACTTGACTGGCCGGCATGTGATTCACTTCGTTCCTGTGTCTGTCCCTTCGGGGAAATGTCACGCGGTGACATCCGGAGTCATGCCTAGCCTGCTACAGCCTGGGTTCCCGGAGTCCTGTTAGCCCAGAGCTACAGCCCGAATTCGCACGCTGCTGACCGACATGCTCGATGTTGATTCATGTATGCATGTCCCCGTAAGTTAGTGCCACTTTGGGTTCACGACTAGTCATGTCGGCCCGGGTTCTCTGTCATATGGATGCTAGCGACACTATCATATACGTGAGCCAAAAGGCGCAAACGGTCCCAGGCCATGGTAAGGCGACACCCGTGGGAATACCGTGCGTGAGGCCGCAAAGTGATATGAGGTGTTACAGGCTACATCGGTGTGACTTCGAATCGGGGTCCTGACAGACGGCGACATCCATGGCCAAATATCTGCAACAGAGCGAAAAGGCGGCGATACTCCTGAAGAGAGTCGCGCGGGAGTAAATAGAGCTGCTCCTCTGGGCCATGGAGCAAATGAAGGAAATATGCCCTAGAGGCAATAATAAAGTATTATATATTTCCTTATATCATGATAAATGTTTATTATTCATGCTAGAATTGTATTAACCGGAAACATAATACATGTGTGAATACATAGACAAACAGAGTGTCACTAGTATGCCTCTACTTGACTAGCTCGTTAATCAAAGATGGTTATGTTTCCTAGCCATAGACATGAGTTGTCATTTGATTAACGGGATCACCTCATTGGGAGAATGACGTGATTGACTTGACCCATTCCGTTAGCTTAGCACCCGATCGTTTAGTATGTTGCTATTGCTTTCTTCATGACTTATACATGTTCTTATGACTATGAGATTATGCAACTCCCGTTTACCGGAGGAACACTTTGTGTGCTACCAAATGTCACAACGTAAATGGGTGATTATAAAGGTGCTCTACAGGTGTCTCCAAAGGTACTTGTTGGGTTGGCGTATTTCGAGATTAGGATTTGTCACTCCGATTGTCGGAGAGGTATCTCTGGGCCCACTCGGTAATGCACATCACTATAAGCCTTGCATGCATTGTGACTAATGAGTTAGTTGCGGGATGATGTGTTACGGAACGAGTAAAGAGACTTGCCGGTAACGAGATTGAACTAGGTATCGAGATACCGACGATCAAATCTCGGGCAAGTAACATACCGGTGACAAAGGGAACAACTATGTTGTTATGCGGTCTGACCGATAAGGATCTTCGTAGAATATGTGGGAGCCAATATGGGCATCCAGGTCCCGCTATTGGTTATTGACCGGAGACATGTCTCGGTCATGTCTACATAGTTCTCGAACCCGTAGGGTCCGCACGCTTAACGTTACAATGACAGTTTTATTGAGTTTTGATGTACCGAAGGAGTTCGGAGTCCCGGATGAGATCGGGGATATGACGGGGAGTCTCGAAATGGTCGAGACGTAAAGATCGATATACTGGACGACTATATTCGGACTTCGGAAAGGTTCCGAGTGATTCGGGTATTTTTCGAAGTACCGGAGAGTTACGGGAATACGTGTTGGGTCTTATTGGGCCATACGGGAAAGAAGAAAAAGGGCCTCAAGGGTGGCCGCACCCCTCCCCTTGGTCTGGTCCGAATTGGACTAGGGAAGGGGGGCGCCCCCTTCCTTCCTTCTCTTTTTCCCTTCCTCTTTTCCTATTCCATATGGGAGGTGGAATCCTACTAGGACTAGGGAGTCCTACTAGGACTCCACACTTGGTGCGCCCCCTCCTAGGGCCGGCCTCCTCCTCCCTTGCTCCTTTATATACGGGGGCAGGGGGGCACTCCAGAGACACAACAATTGATCCTTGAGATCTCTTAGCCGTGTGCGGTGCCCCCCTCCACCATATTCCACCTCGATAATATCATAGCGGAGCTTAGGCGAAGCCCTGCGTCGGTAGAACATCATCATCGTCGCCACGCCGTCGTGCTGACGAAACTCTCCCTCAACACTCGGCTGGATCGGAGTTCGAGGGACGTCATCGAGCTGAACGTGTGTAGAACTCAGAGGTGCCGTGCGTTCGGTACTTGATCGGTCAGATCGTGAAGACGTACGACTATATCAACCGCGTTGTGATAACGCTTCCGCTGTCGGTCTACGAGGGTACGTGGACAACACTCTCCCCTCTCGTTGCTATGCATCACCATGATCTTGCGTGTGCGTAGGAATTTTTTTTGAAATTACTACGTTCCCCAACAGTGGCATCCGAGCCTGGTTTTATGCGTTGATGCTATGCACGAGTAGAACACAAGTGAGTTGTGGGCGATATAAGTCATACTGCTTACCAGCATGTCATACTTTGGTTCAGCGGTATTGTGAGATGAAGCGGCCCGGACCGACATTACGCGTACGCTTACGCGAGACTGGTTTCACCGTTGCGAGCACTCGTTGCTTAAAGGTGACCGGCGGGTGTCTGTCTCTCACTTTAGTTGAACCGAGTGTGGCTACGCCCGGTCCTTGCGAAGGTTAAAACAGCACCAACTTGACAAACTATCGTTGTGGTTTTGATGCGTAGGTAAGAACGGTTCTTGCTAAGCCCGTAGCAGCCACGTAAAACTTGCAACAACAAAGTAGAGGACGTCTAACTTGTTTTTGCAGGGCATGTTGTGATGTGATATGGTCAAGACATGATGTGATATAATTTGTTGTATGAGATGATCATGTTTTGTAACCGAGTTATCGGCAACTGGCAGGAGCCATATGGTTGTCGTTTTATTGTATGCAATGCAATTGCCATGTAATGCTTTACTTTATCACTAAGCGGTAGCGATAGTCGTAGAAGCATAAGATTGACGAGACAACAACGATGCTACGATGGAGACAAGGTGTCGCGCCGGTGACGATGGTGATCATGACGGTGCTTCGGAGATGGAGATCACAAGCACGGTGCTTCGGAGATGGAGATCACAAGCACAAGATGATGATGGCCATATCATATCACTTATATTGATTGCATGTGATGTTAATCCTTTATGCATCTTATCTTGCTTTGTTTTGACGGTAGCATTATAAGATAATCCTTCACTAAATTATCAAAGTATAAGTGTTCTCCCTGAGTATGCACCGTTGCGAAAGTTCTTCGTGCTGAGACACCACGTGATGATCGGGTGTGATAGGCTCTACGTTCAAATACAACGGGTGCAAAACAGTTGCACACGCGGAATACTCAGGTTAAACTCGACGAGCCTAGCATATAACAGATATGGCCTCGGAACATGGAGACCGAAAGGTCGAGCGTGAATCATATAGTAGATATGATCAACATAGTGATGTTCACCGTTGAAACTACTCCATCTCACGTGATGATCGGACATGGTTTAGTTGATATGGATCACGTGATCACTTAGAGGATTAGAGGGATGTCTATCTAAGTGGGAGTTCTTAAGTAATATGATTAATTGAACTTAAATTTATCATGAACTTAGTCCTGATAGTATTTTGCAAATTATGTTGTAGATCAATAGCTCGCGTTGTTGCTTCCCTGTGTTTATTTTTATATGTTCCTAGAGAAAAATTATGTTGAAAGATGTTAGTAGCAAAGATGCGGATTGGATCCGTGATCTGAGGATTATCCTCATTGTTGCACAGAAAAATTATGTCCTTGATGCACCGCTAGGTGACAGACCTATTGCAGGAGCAGATGCAGACGTTATGAACGTTTGGCTAGCTCAATATGATGACTACTTGATAGTTTAGTGCACCATGCTTAACGGCTTAGAATCGGGACTTCAAATACGTTTTGAACGTCATGGACCATATGAGATGTTCCAGGAGTTGAAGTTAATATTTCAAGCAAATACCCGAGTTGAGAGATATGAAGTCTCCAACAAGTTCTATAGCTAAAAGATCGAGGAGAATCGCTCAACTAGTGAGCATGTGCTCAGATTGTCTGGGTACTACAATCGCTTGAATCAAGTGGGAGTTAATCTTCCAGATAAAATAGTGATTGACAGAATTCTCTAGTCACCTCATCAAGTTAGTAGAACTTCGTGATGAACTATAGTATGTAAGGGATGACGAAAGTAATTCCCGAGCTCTTCGCGATGCTGAAATCGACGAAGGTAGAAATCAAGAAAGAGCATCAAGTGTTGATGGTTAACAAGACCACTAGTTTCAAGAAAAGGGCAAAGGGAAGAAGGGGAACTTCAAGAAGAACGGCAAGCAAGTTGCTACTCAAGTGAAGAAGCCCAAGTCTGTACCTAAGCCTGAGACTAAGTGCTTCTACTGCAAAGGGACTGGTCACTGGAAGCGGAACTACCCCAACTATTTGGTGGATAAGCAGGATGGCAAAGTGAACAAAGGTATATTTGATATACAGATTATTGATGTGTACTTTACTAGTGTTTATAGCAACCCCTCGGTAATTGATACTGGTTCAGTTGCTAAAGAGTAGTAACTCAAATCAGGGAGTTGCAGAATAAACAGAGACTAGTAAAAGGCGAGGTGACGATGTGTGTTGGAAGTAGTTCCAAGATTGATATGATCATCATCGTACACTCCCTGTAATTTCGGGATTAGTGTTGAAACTAAATAAGTGTTATTTGGTGTTTGCGTTGAGCATGAATATGATTTGATCATGTTTATTGCAATACGGTTATTCATTTAAGTCGGAGAACAATTGTTGTTCTGTTTACATGAATAAAAACCTTCTATGGTCATACACACCAACAAAAATGGTTTGTTGGATCTCGATCGTAGTGATACACATATTCATAATAATGAAGCCAAAAGATGCAAAGTTAATAATGATAGTGCAAATTATTTGTGGCACTGCCGTTTAGGTCATATTGGTGTAAAGCGCATGAAGAAACTCCATACTGATGGGATTTTGGAATCACTTGATTATGAATCACTTGATGCTTGCGAACCATGCCTCATGGGCAAGATGACTAAAACGCCGTTCTCCGGAACTATGGAGAGAGCAACAGATTTGTTGGAAGTCATACATACAGATGTATGTGGTCCAATGAATATTGAGGCTCGTGGTGGATATCGTAATTTTCTCACCTTCACAGATGATTTGAGCAGATATGGGTATATCTACTTGATGAAACATAAGTCTGAAACATTTGAAAAGTTCAAAGAATTTCAGAGTGAAGTGGAAAATCATCGTAACAAGAAATAAAGTTTCTACGATCTGATCGCGGAGACAAATATTTGAGTTATGAGTTTGGTCTTCAATTAAAACAATGTGGAATAGTTTCACAAATTCGTGCCACCTGGAACACCACAGCATAATGGTGTGTCCGAACGTCATATCCGTACTTTATTGGATATAGTGCAATCTATGATGTCTCTTACCAATTTACCACTATCGTTTTGGGGTTATGCATTAGAGACAGCTACATTCACGTTAAATAGGGCACCATCAAAATCCGTTGAGACGACGCCTTATGAACTGAGGTTTAGCAAGAAACCAAAGTTGTCGTTTCTTAAAATTTTGGGGTTGCGATGCTTATGTGAAAAAAGTTTCATCCTGATAAGCTCAAACCCAAATCAGAGAAATGTGTCTTCATAGGATACCCAAAGAAGACAGTTGGGTACACCTTCTATCACAGATCCGAAGGCAAGACATTCGTTGCTTAGTATGGATCCTTTCTAGAGAAGGAGTTTCTCTCGAAAGAAGTGAGTGGGAGGAAAGTAGAACTTGATGAGGTAATTGTACCTGCTCCCTTATTGGAAAGTAGTTCATCACAGAAATCTGTTCCTGTGACTCCTACACCAAATAGTGAGGAAGTTAATGATGATGATCATGAAACTTCAGATCAAGTTATTACTGAACCTCGTAGGTCAACCAGAGTAAGATCCGCACCAGAGTGGTACGGTAATCCTGTTCTGGAGGTTATGTTACTAGACCATGACGAACCTACGAACTGTGAAGAAGCGATGGTGAGCCCAGATTCCACAAAATGGCTTGAGGCCATGAAATCTGAGATGAGATCCATGTATGAGAACAAAGGATGGACTTTGATTGACTTGCCCGATGATCGGCGAGTCATTGAGATTAAATGGATCTTCAAGAGGAAGACGGACGCTGATAGTAGTGTTACTATCGACAAAGCTAGAATTGTCGCAAAAGGTTTTCGACAAGTTCAAAGAGTTGACTACGATGAGAGTTTCTCACTCGTATCTATGCTTAAGTCTGTCTGAATCATGTTAGCAATTGCCGCATTTTATGAAATATGGCAAATGGATAAACAAAACTGCATTCCTTAATGGATTTATTAAAGAAGAGTTGTATATGATGCAACCAGAAGGTTTTGTCAATCCTAAAGGTGCTAACAAAATATGCAAGCTCCAGCGATCCATCTATGGACTGGTGCAAGCATCTCGGAGTAGGAATAAACGCTTTGATAAGTTGATCAAAGGATATAGTTTTATACAGACTTGCGGTGAAGCCTGTATTTACAAGAAAGTGAGTGGGAGCAATACAGCATTTCTGATAAGTGAATGACATATTGTTGATCAGAAATAATGTAGAATTATTCTGCAAAGCATAAAGGAGTGTTTGAAAGGAGTTTTTCAAAGAAAGACCTCGGTGAAGTTGCTTACATATTGAGCATCAAGATCTATAGAGATAGATCAAGACGCTTGATAAGTTTTTTCAATGAGTACATACCTTAACAAGATTTTGAAGTAGTTCAAAATAGAACAGTCAAAGAAAGAGTTCTTGTCTGTGTTACAAGGTGTGAAATTGAGTAAGACTCAAAGCCCGACCACGGCAGAAGATAGAAAGAGAATGAAAGTCATTCCCTATGCCTTGGCCATAGGTTCTATAAAGTATGCCATGCTGTGTACTAGATCTATTGTATACCCTACACTGATTTTGGCAAGGGAGTACAATAGTGATCTAGGAGTAGATCACTGGACAGCGGTCAACATTATCCTTAGTGGAATAAGGATATGTTTCTCGATTATGGAAGTGACAAAAGGTTCGTCGTAAAGAGTTACGTCGATGCAAGTTTTGACACTAATCTAGATGACTTTAAGTCTCGGTCTAGATACATATTGAAAGTGGGAGCAATTAGCTAGAGTAGCTCCGAGCAGAGCATTGTAGACATAGAAATTTGCAAAATACTTACGGATCTGAATGTGACAGACCCGTTGACTAAAATTATCTCACAATCAAAACAAGATCACACCTTAGTACTCTTTGGGTGTTAATCACATAGCGATGTGAACTAGATTATTGACTCTAGTAAACCCTTTGGGTGTTGGTCACATGACGATGTGAACTATGGGTGTTAATCACATGGTGATGTGAATTATTGATGTTAAATCACATGGCGATGTGAACTAGATTATTGACTCTAGTGCAAGTGGGAGACTAAAGGAAATATGCCCTAGAGGCAATAATAAAGTATTATATATTTCCTTATATCATGATAAATGTTTATTATTCATGCTAGAATTGTATTAACCGGAAACATAATACATGTGTGAATACATAGACAAACAGAGTGTCACTAGTATGCCTCTACTTGACTAGCTCATTAATCAAAGATGGTTATGTTTCCTAGCCATAGACATGAGTTGTCATTTGATTAACGGGATCACCTCATTGGGAGAATGACGTGATTGACTTGACCCATTCCGTTAGCTTAGCACCCAATCGTTTAGTATGTTGCTATTGCTTTCTTCATGACTTATACATGTTCCTATGACTATGAGATTATGCAACTCCCGTTTACCGGAGGAACACTTTGTGTGCTACCAAACGTCACAACGTAAATGGGTGATTATAAAGGTGCTCTACAGGTGTCTCCAAAGGTACTTGTTGGGTTGGCGTATTTCGAGATTAGGATTTGTCACTCCGATTGTCGGAGAGGTATCTCTGGGCCCACTCGGTAATGCACATCACTATAAGCCTTGCAAGCATTGTGACTAATGAGTTAGTTGCGGGATGATGTGTTACGGAACGAGTAAAGAGACTTGCCGGTAACGAGATTGAACTAGGTATCGAGATACCGACGATCAAATCTCGGGCAAGTAACATACCGGTGACAAAGGGAACAACGTATGTTGTTATGCGGTCTGACCGATAAAGATCTTCGTAGAATATGTGGCAGCCAATATGGGCATCCAGGTCCCGCTATTGGTTATTGACCGGAGACATGTCTCGGTCATGTCTACATAGTTCTCGAACCCGTAGGGTCCGCACGCTTAACGTTACGATGACAGTTTTATTGAGTTTTGATGTACCGAAGGAGTTCGGAGTCCCGGATGAGATCGGGGATATGAAGAGGAGTCTCGAAATGGTCGAGATGTAAAGATCGATATATTGGACGACTATATTCGGACTTCGGAAAGGTTCCGAGTGATTCGGGTATTTTTCGGAGTACCAGAGAGTTACGGGAATACGTATTGGGCCTTATTGGACCATACGGGAAAGAAGAAAAAGGGCCTCAAGGGTGGCCGCACCCCTCCCCTTGGTCTGGTAGGAATTGGACTAGGGAAGGGGGGCGCCCCCTTCCTTCCTTCTCTTTTTCCCTTCCTCTTTTCCTATTCCATATGGGAGGTGGAATCCTACTAGGACTAGGGACTCCACACTTGGTGCGCCCCCTCCTAGGGCCGGCCTCCTCCTCCCTTGCTCCTTTATATACGGGGGCAGGGGGGCACCCCAGAGACACAACAATTGATCCTTGAGATCTCTTAGCCGTGTGCGGTGCCCCCCCTCCACCATATTCCACCTCGATAATATCATAGCGGAGCTTAGGCGAAGCCCTGCGTCGGTAGAACATCATCATCGTCACCACGCCGTCGTGCTGACGAAACTCTCCCTCAACACTCGGCTGGATCGGAGTTCGAGGGACGTTATCGAGCTGAACGTGTGTAGAACTCGGAGGTGCCGTGCGTTCGGTACTTGATCGGTCGGATCGTGAAGACGTACGACTACATCAACCGCGTTGTGATAACACTTCCGCTGTCGGTCTACGAGGGTACGTGGACAACACTCTCCCCTCTCGTTGCTATGCATCACCATGATCTTGCGTGTGCGTAGGAAATTTTTTGAAATTACTACGTTCCCCAACAGCAAACAGATTCATCGAATCCGATCGTGAGGCAGCGGTGGTGGGAGTATCGATCCAAGATGGAGCATCCACCAGAGATTGAAGGATTGAGCATCTACAGGGTGCCGTTTGTGAGGGTGCCGTGCCAGAGCGAGCCGGTGGAGTCTTCGTCGACCGACACAGCAAGAGGAGAAAAGCAGTTGGCCCGACGACGCTTCCCCGCCATCCTCTCCCTCCATATTCACATCGTCTCACAGGGCGACTGTCTGCCGCCAAGGAATAGGAGGGGACTGCCCCCCAACCCACTAGTTGGGCAGGTTGTGAATTGTCAGGAGGAGCATAGGGTTGTTAGTATTTGCAGGTTCTGATTTGTGTTTTGTGTTCTGTATTTTGAGAGTACTTTCAGATATGAATGTCTTTTGAATTTCAGATTTGCAGTATTAAGCATATGAAGTATTTTATGAATTCTAGAGATCTATTTTTAGCACTTAAAAAATGTAGATTCATACAAAAGTGCAGACAATGTGATTCTCAGAGAAGAAACTGCAAGTTTCAATTTTAGATAAGAAACTACAAGTTTCAGAGGTAGAGCATCTATACTAACACACCCTTTTCAAATAGGGATAACATCATGTTGGATGTTTTATTCATGGTCGAAAATGGAACTACCAGCCAGTTAACATCATGTTGATCAACATTCATGCATAACACATCTTCATATGATGCATAGTCAAAAAGATATGCTATTTTCAAAATGCCCACACAATGTCGAGTGTGCGAAAAATAGAGAAAACGAGGGACGAAGTTTTGGCAAGTATTGGATGTGGTGTGCGTAGATGAAAATGGGGACCCACATGTGAATAATGGAAGAGGCAAAAAAATTGGAGATATTTTCACTTCATCAGGTGGAATCGAACCCGGGAGGAAGAGCTGTCGGGTAGTGTCACTTGGCCACTGGGCTAGTTCAGTAGTTTCGGTAGAAATAAGGGACAACATCTACCATTACTGTAGCATGCCTTCCCCGGCTCCAGTGGTTCGTTCCCGTCCTCCGCCTTTGTGCGCTCGCCGCGGCACCGCTGTCTGCCGTTGTGAACATGCTGAACAAACGAGAGGAATCTGGGGAGGACTGTACGTGGAGAGGCGGACAGTCGGGACCCACCAGGTCTATGGCCGTACGCAAGCAAGTGCCTCATTGAAAAAATACTTCCTTGCTACTTCTTGAGCTTGCGTTGGTTTTTCCCTTGAAGAGGAAAGGGTGATGCAGCAAAGTAGAGATAAGTATTTCCCTCAGTTTGAGAACCAAGGTATCAATCCAGTAGGAGACAACACACAAGTCACTGAATACATGCACAAACAATCAAACAAACTTGCACCCAACGCGATAAAGGGGTTGTCAATCCCTTCACGGTTACTCGCAAAAGTGAGATCTGATAGAGATAGATAAACGGTAAAGTAAATATTTTTGGTATTTTTTGTTTATAGATCGGAAAGTAAAAGATTGCAAAATAGTAGATCAGAAACTTATATGATGGAAAATAGACCCGAGGGCCACTTGCAAAAGTGAGATCTGATAAAGATAATAAGATAAATATTTTTGGTATTTTTGTTGTATAGATTGAAAAGTAAAGATTGTAAAATAAACAACGATAGAAATTGGCAAGTTGACGATAAACTAATATGATGTAAAATAGACTCGGGGGCCATAGGTTTCACTAGAGGCTTCTCTCAAGATAGAAAATATTACGGTGGGTGAACAAATTACTGTCGAGCAATTGATAGAAAAGCGCAAAGTTATGATGATATCTAAGTCAATGATCATGAATATAGGCATCGCGTCCGTGTCAAGTAGAACGAAACGATTCTTTATCTACTACTATTACTCCACACATCGACCGCTATCCAGCATGCATCTAGAGTATTAAGTTCATAAAGAACGGAGTAACACATTAAGCAAGATGACATGATGTAGAGGAATTCACTCAAGCAATACGATGAAAACCCCATCTTTTTATCCTCGATGGCAACAATACAACACGTGCCTTGCTGCACCTACTGTCACTGGGAAAGGACACCGCAAGATTGAACCCAAAGCTAAGCACTTCTCCCATTGCAAGAAAAACCAATCTACTTGGCCAAACCAAAACGATAGTTCGAAGAGAATTACAAAGATATCAAATCATGCATAAAAGAATTCCGAGAAGATTCAATTAATATTCATAGATAAGCTGATCATAAATCCACAATTCATCGGATCTCGACAAACACAACCCAAAAAAGTATTACATCGAATAGATCTCCAAGAACATCGAGGAGAACATGGTATTGAGAATCAAAGAGAGAGAGAAGAAGCCATCTAGCTACTTGCTATGGACCCATAGGTCTGAGGTAAACAACTCACGCTTCATCGGAATGGCAATGGTGTTGATGTAGAAGCCCTCCGTGATCGAATCCCCCTCCGGTAGGATACCGGAAAAGGTCCCTAGATGGGATCTCACGGGTACAGAAGGTTGCGGCGGTGGAAAAGAGTTTTGGTGGATACCCATGTTGGTTTGGGAATATATAGGCGAAACAATTAGGTCAGGGGAGTCACGAGGGGCCCACAAGGGTGGGGGGCGCGCCCTACACCCCTGGGCGTGCCCTCTGTCCTTGTGGCCGCCTCGTGGCTCTTCCGACTTCATCTCCAAGTCTCCTGGTTGTCTTCTAGTCCAAGAAAAATCATCGCGAAGGTTTAATTCCGTTTGGACTCCGTTTGGTATTCCTTTTCTATGAAATTCTAAAACAGGAAAAAACAAGAACTGTCACTAGGCTCTAGGTTAATAGGTTAGTCCCAAAAATAATATAAAATAGCATATTAATGCATATAAAACATCCAAAACAGATAATATAATAGCATGGAACAATCAAAAATTATAGATACGTTGGAGACGTATCATTCCTCCTAATGCTATACTAACGTTGGGGCCCATGGGTTTGTCAACATAGTTACATTTTTTTTTGAGGTGCTTCAACGTAGTTACTAAAGGAGATACATTTATAACGAAGCCGGGGAGCTGGCAGGTATCATTTATTATCAGTGGGCAGCATGTATCAGCCGGATTGTGGGCCGCCCCATCTAGGCTTTCTTTTTTAACATGCGCATCCGACGACATGCCGGTTTGAATTTTCTTGAGGGTCGTCATGTATCGACCGGCCTATGGACCTCCCATCGTAGGTTCTATTTTTCCTGAAACATCCGCAGCCCAACTTATGTATTCTTTTGAAGAAAACGCAAAGGTCTGTTCTATTTTTCTATATAAGAATAGGAATGCGAGGTCCAACTTATGTTTCCCTTCTAACTATATTATATATATTTGTATTATTTTATATGTTATTATATATTATTGTTATTGTCATCATATATTTAACAGATACTTACATATATAAGAAAACAATATCCCACGTCTTATTAACTTATAAAAGTAAATTTTTAACAAGAAAATCTTGGAACATTAAGGCAATGAAAATCCTGGTGATTGTGTACAAAAGCTTGGTAAGATTTAAGGACCAATATAATAATACAGCACTTATTATTTAAATATATTTATAACAAAATGCTTAGCCCTGTTTATTTTTTGATAACATTGCTGCGCCCAACCCAACATTATAATTAGAACCAGCCCAGCAAAATCGTGTGTTTCGAAAAAGTGCAAATGGGTTGTAATTTTTTAGGAAAAAATAAATGGGCCACATGGACGCTACATTATTTGGTCAGCCAGCCCAGCAAATTCGTGTATTTCGAGAAAGTGAAAATGGACTGTAGTTTAAAAAAATGGGCCGCATGGACGCTACATTATTTGTTCACCCAGCCCAGCAAATGGACTGTGGTTCTCAAAAAAAGATCAAATGGAGTGTAAATTCTGAAAAAATGGGCTGAAATGTGGGCCAATAGGTCGAAGCCAACGCAAGTCGTTGCCAACTTGGTCAACAAATGATTCTGACATGGATAGCCGTTGGATTTACATCCAACGACCAGCATCCATCTTCAATCTCTCGTCTTCTTCCTCCAGTGCCGCCGGGACCACCTGCTCCCGCCTCCTGCTACTAGCAGCTCTACTTAGAACGCTTCGCTGTGAAGCGCTACCCCACCACCGGCTAGGCCATCCCTCCACCCCTCCACACCTCCTGTTCTTTTGCACCGACTGCCGAACCACGCCGCACCAGAACCAGTTAACCCTCGTACACCTCTCTATCTACGACTCCACTCCCGCGTCTTCCCATCTTCGGCTCGTTGCTGTCTAGGGCCTAGTCGTCATCCACCACCTTGGATGCGCTCGGGGCGGCGTGGTCAACACAATAAAAAATGAATACTCCCCCTGCTAGCTGGGACCCACCATAGTGGGAGGCTGACTTGTGGGCCTACTAAGTTGACGCGGATGGAGGGCTTTGTCAACTTAGTCAATATGAACGATTCTAGCTCCAGTGACCGTACGATGTCCATCCAACGGCGGTAGTGCTTCTTCAACCTCTGGTCTTCTTGCTCCAGCCACCCAAACCAGCGCCGGTCGTGCCGCCTACTCATGCCTCCCACGGCCGGCTCTGCTGCCGTGCAGGCCTCACCACCCCACTCTACTCCAACCTCTGGCCAGTCCATCCCTCTACTCACACACAACCCCTGTTATTCTGTGGCAATGGCAACCTCACACCGCAGCCAAACAAGTCAACCCTCGTACTCCTCTCCGCATGGGAATCCACTTCCGCGTCTTCCCCGGCTCTGCATCGTCCCCTTCCTAGGCCTCGCCGTCGTCCACCGCCTTGGTGCTCTCGGCGCGGCGTGGTCAATGTGGTCAAGGAACGACTTTCATTGGAAGAGTATTGTACGTGGAGAGGCTGAGAGCTGGGTCCACGGCCGCAACAAGGAAGTGCAACCTTATTACGTGTAAAATAATGATTCCTCCACCTGACAGCAAGGACCCACCGGACGGGCCATCGTATTTCACAAAAATAACGTTTCCCCTGACTGCTGGGACCCACATCTTCGCACGCAAGGAAGTGCGTCCATATTACGGGCAAAAAATATGATTCTCCCCCTGACAGCTGGGACCCACCAGCTATATCTTCGCACGCAAGGAAGTGCATCCTTATCCTCCCTGACAGTAGAGACCCACCTGGTCGAAGCGTATGTAGCGTTGTCATTCTGGTCACGGACGTGTACGTATGTACTAGTCGATCGGTCTGTCTGCAGGCTGCACCGATGAACCGTGGCTGAGTAAGTAAGGGCACGTGTCGTAGTAGAGGCACAGACGTAGCATGTCATGCAGTCCCGTCAATATCGTGTACACGTACGTACAACCAGGGTGCAAGAAAGTAAATACAGCCACGTACGTACATACGGGCGGGGTCTCGAACGCCTACTCGCACATACGTATGGACAGGGCTCGTGTACATGGAGAGGCAGCGGAGAGCAGCGAAGGCGTCTTGTTCATCGGCAGCCAACCGGCTGGGTCGAAACGGAGAAATTGCATCGTCGTGTTCATTGGGAGGCAATGGAAGACATCCTGTTCATCGGGAGCCAACCGGCTTGGACGGAACAGCCGAAACGAGGCCTGGCGTACCGCAGAATGGAGGAAACGGCCTTCTTTTCGACCGCCTACGGTCGAAACGGGATCCTGTTCATTGGGAGGGGTGTGGCATACCGCAAAAGGGAGGAAGCGGACATCTCTTCGACCTCCTACGGTCGAAACGGGGTCCTGTTGATCGGGAGGGGTGTGGCGTACCGCAAAACGGAGGAAATTGACTTCTCTTCGACCTCCTACGGTCGAAACGGGGGTCCTGTTCATCAGGAGGGGTGTGGCATACCGCAAAACGGGACTCCATGGGCTACTGTTCATCCACCGTCTACTGCCTCGCTCCAGCCTCCACGGGCTACTGTTCATCTACCGTCGACCTCATCCAGCCTCCACCTGTCACTGTTCATCCACGGCGTCTCCCTCCTGCCTCCACCAGCTACTGTTCATCCATGGGCTCTTGTTCATCCACCCTCCACCGGCTACTGTTCAACCACCCCTCCACGGGCTACTGTTCATCCAGCCCTCCACCGGCTACTGTTCGACCAGCCCTCCACGGGGTCCTATTCATCCACCCCCAACCGGCTCGATTGGGGTCATGTTCGTCCAGCGGTAACGGCCTCTACTACCATGGGGTCCTATTCATCCAGCGGCAATGGCCTCATATTTCTTCTTCGAATCTTTGGATTCGTTAGGCCAACTAGATCGCTTTTTCTTGCACGGTAGCGGTCGCTGTCGATGGCAGCGTCCCATGCCGCTGAGGGGGGCGCACACGTGCATGGGCACGGGCGCGGCAGGTGCAGCCAAACGCACGGGGACCGGCGCCGCGGTGGGTGGACGGGCGCGCACGGGCACGGCGGATGCAGCCAAACGCACGGGGGCCGGCGGCACGGTGGGTGGAGGGGCGTGCATGGGGACGGGCACGGGCGCTGGCATGTACATGAGCTCGCGCGGGTCCACGGAGACCTTGCTGACGCCTGCGGCTTCCAGCTCTGCGATAGTGCTCGGCGACCAGCCCGTCAATGCTACGGGGATGGTCGCTGGCACGGGCGCGGGGATGGGAGCTGGGACGGGAGCGGGGGTAGCAACTGCCGCGGCCAGCTCGTTCTGGGCCATGTCCATGAGGCCCCATTCCTCCTTATTTTCTATCTCCTCCGGCTCGGAGTCGACTTCACCAAACTTGAAGACTAGTGTCAGATGATCATTCTGCGCCATGGCGGTGGAGGTCTGCGGGGGGAGGGGAATGGGAGGCGAACAGTAAGGCCACCCATATTAAACAGTAGCTCGGGCGCCATTAGTGGAGAGGAAGGCGGGCGGCCATGGAAGTCAAAGGGCTCGCTTCCTAGTGAGCCTGCGCAGGGTAAAGCTCTCACGCTTCCCGGTGAGCCTGCGCATTGGAGGATAGCTTGCACGCCTCTCGGTCAGCCTGCGCACCGGACTGCGCTCGCACGCCTCCCGTTCAGTCAAGGTGAAGCAGCTGTCCGCACGGCACCTTCTACAGCCATTAAAACCAAGACACGCGGCGTCACGTGAATGGTTAACAGAACACACGCGTTTTGAATTATAAAAACCGTTTGAGATATTAAGTGGCAGCTATTTTTTCAAAATGCCTTTGTTGGCTGTCATTATTCGAGTGCGCCTTCTCTCAAAATGGGCAAGAAAAAACCACATCATGTCGGGCGCCATTCCATGATAGCATGCCAAGTTTCATGAATTTCAGATGAGTTTTGGATTTACTAGAATTTAAAAACCAGGCATCTCAATGTTTTGTTGGCAATCAACGGTGCCCTGGTGTTTGAAATTCATTCCCATTTATTGCGTGGGACCTAAGCATGCACCCAAGGACACAGATTTGATTTTTCAACCAATTTATATGCACTGGAGCATGTGCATGTAGTTCAAATTTGAATTATGCACATAAATGGATTGAAAACTCAGTTAATGCATAAAAATATCCAAAAGAACCCCGAAAATTAGAAAAAATTGACACAACACTCCTGTTGTTCTATGTTTACACGAGAAAAAATTTGGAAGCAATAAGAGGCAGTGGATATCGTTTCGTCCCCAAAGGTGGGACGTTCCCTACCGAATACATGATGCTTGTTGTGAGAAGCTCTGGTTTGTGAGAAGCATATGCCCAAACCTGCCCCAAACGGGACAAAAAATTTACCACGGCATGACGATGCCGCTCCATGAAAGCATGCCAAGTTTCATGAATTTCAGACGAGTTTTGGATTTACTAGAATTTAAAAACGAGCCATCTCAATGTTTTGCCGGCAATCAACGGTGCCCTGGTGTTTGAAATTCATTCCCATTTCTTGCATGGGACCTAAGCATGCACCCAAGGACACAGATTTGATTTTTCAACCAATTTGTATGCACTGGAGCATGTGCATGTAGTTCAAATTTGAATTATGCACATAAATGCATTGAAAACTCAGTTAATGCATAAAAATGTCCAAACGAACCCGAAAAATCCCAAAAATTGACACAACACTCCTGTTGTTCTATGTTGCCACGAGAAAATTTTTGAAAGCAATAAGAGGCAATGGATATCGTTTCGTCCCCAAAGGTGGGACGTTCCCTACCGAAACCATCATGCTTGTTGTGAGAAGCTCTGGTTTGTGAGAAGCATATAGCCGAACCTGCCCCAAATGGGACAAACTTTTTAACACGGCATGTTGATGCCACTCCATGATAGCATGCCTAGTTTCATGAATTTCAGACGAGTTTTGGATTTACTAGAAATTAAAAACCAGGCATCTCAATGTTTTGTCGGCAATCAACAGTGCCCTGGTGTTTGAATTTCATTCCCATCTCTTGCATGGGACCTACAAATTCATCCATGGACACATGTAAGATTTTTCAACCAACCTTAGTGCATTGGAGTATGTGCTTGTAGTTCAAATTTGAATTATGCACATAAAATGCCTAGAAAACCCAGTTAGTGCATAAAAATGTCCAAACGAACCCCGAAAAATCACAAAAAATGACACAACACTCCTGTTGTTCTATGTTGACACTAGAAAATATTTGAAAGCAATAAGAGGCAATGGATATCGTTTCGTCCCCAAAGGTGGGACGTTCCCTATCGAAACCATCATGCTTGTTGTAAGAAGCTTTGGTTTGTGAGAAGCTTATACCCGAACCTGCCCCAAATGGGACAATTTTTTTACCATGGTATGTTGATGCCGCTCCATGATAGCATGCCAAGTTTCATGAATTTCAGACGTGTTTTGGATTTACTAGAATTTAAAAACCAGGCATCTCAATGTTTTGCCGGCAATCAACAGTGCCCTGTTGTTTGAATTTCATTCCCATCTCTTGCATGAGACCAAGAAATTCACCCAAGGACACACATGTGATTTTTCAACCAACTTTAGTGCATTGGAGCATGTGCTTGTAGTTCAAATTTGAATTATGCACATAAAATGCCTAGAAAACCCAGTTAATGTATAAAAAGGCCAAACGAACCCCGAAAAATTCCAAGATTGAACACAAAACTCCTGTTGTTCTATGTTGACACTAGAAAAATTTTGAAAGCAATAAGAGGCAACGGATATCGTCCCGTCACCAAAGGTGGTACTTTCCCTACCGAAACCATCATGCTTGTTGTGAGAAGCTCTGGTTTGTGAGAAGCTTATACCCGAACCTGCCCCAAATGGGACAAAAAATTTACCACGGCATGTTGATGCCGCTCCATGATAGCATGCCAAGTTTCATGAATTTCAGACGAGTTTTGGATTTACTAGAATTTAAAACCAAACATCTCAACGTTTTGCCAGCAATCAACAGTGCCACGGTGTTTGAATTTCATTCCCATCTCTTGCATTGGACCTAGAAATTCACCCAAGGACACACATGTGGATTTTCAACCAACTTTGGTGCATTGGAGCATGTGCTTGTAGTTCAAATTTGAATTCTGCACATAAAATGCCGAGAAAACCCAGTTAATGTATAAAAAAAGGCCAAACAAATCCCGGAGAATTCCAAGATTGAACACAACACTCCTGTTGTTCTATGTTGACACTAGAAAATTTTTGAAAGCAATAAGAGGCAACGGATATCATCTCGTCCCCAAAGGTGGTACCTTCCCTATCGAAACCATCATGCTTGTTGTGAGAAGCTCTGGTTTGTGAGAAGCTCATACCCAAACCTGCCCCAAATGGGACAAAATTTTCACCACGGCATGTTGATGCCGCTCCATGATAGCATGCCAAGTTTCATGAATTTCAGACGAGTTTTGGATTTACTAGAATTTGAAAACCAGGTATCTCAATGTTTTGCCGGCAATCAACAGTGCCCTGGTGTTTGAAATTCATTCCCATCTCTTGCATGGGACCTAGAAATTCACCCAAGGACACACATGTGATTTTTCAACCAACTTTAGTGCATTGGAGCATGTGCTTGTAGTTCAAATTTGAATTATGCACATAAAATGCCTAGAAAACCCAGTTAATTTATAAAAAGGCCAAACGAACCCCGAAAAATTCATTCCCATTTCTTCCATGGGACCTAAGCATGCACTGAAGGACACATATTTGATTTTTCAACCAATTTGTATGCACCAGAGCATGTGCATGTAGTTTAATTTTGAACTGTGCACCTGAAATGGCTAGAAAACCAGTTTAATGTATGAAATGTCCAAACGAACCCTGAATAATTCCAATTCTTTTACGACACACATACAGTTGCATGTTCACTGCAGATAAAAGGTCTAGCAATTCAAACACCGTCCTTTGCCGCTGTGACCCCATTTTGTAATTCAAATCAAGTATATCCCACACAGTTTATTCTCACCAACCGTGTGAGATGTAGTACAAAATATCTTGGAGCACCGTCGGTGTATAGTACGCCTATGGCTTACGCGAGAAGGTGCGTCGGCTACAGTCCACAGCCGGTGTGTCAAGCACACTAGCTCGCTCCCCCAAAACTCCCGCCTCTGCATCCCTCTCTGCTTCAGTCCCTTGATTCAAATTTTCAGTAGCCCCGGCATTTTACTCCCGCCTCTGCATCCCTCGCAATCTCAAAATATCTGCTCGCCCTTGATCCAAATTTTCAGTAGCCCCGCCTTGTTACTCCCGCTTAGTAAAATTTTCAGTTGCCGCAGTATTTCCTGAAACACAACCTTCGCTCACACAGACACACACAACCCTCGAAACCATTGGTAGGTCGCCGCCAGCGCTAGCGCCTCCATCCTCAACCTCTGCCTGTGTGCCGGGGAGCTCGAGTAGCCAATGGCCAAAAAGAGGTTTATCGCGGCCTTTTCGCCCGACGCCGGTGAGGTGGCCGCCGAGGTGTCCCCGTCGTCGTCCGCGGGCCTGATCCGCCGTCGCCGGTCCCCCGATCCGCCCGCCGCTGCGCCCCTACACCGGTTCGAGGACTTTCCCATCCTCCCCCGGACCCGACAGCCGACGAAGTCCTACCTCGGGGTCCGGCAGCGGCGGTGGGGGACGTGGGTCGCCGAGATTACAGATCGAGAGACCCACACCCGCCGGTGGCTCGATAGCTTCCACAGGGCCGAGCTCGCGGCCATGGAGTACGACAGCTGGCAGGTCCGCTACCACGGCGCGGCGGCTAGGCTCAATTTCCCCTTTGGCACACGTCCGGTCCACCTCATTTCGCCGGATCCAGGGGTGGTGAGCTCGGCTATGGCGCGGGAGGACCGCGAGGCATGGGAGCGTCTTGAGGCCGAGGCCGCCGACAAGGCCTACATGCAAGAGCTCCGCCAGCAGCACCCGGAGCTCGTGGAGGCGGAGCGGGCGATCTTTGCCAGCGCGGAGGGCGGCGAGGTTATCGCGCTCTCCTACGATGACGAGGTCAAAGGCGGCGAGGACGGCGGCGCAGAGGGCGGCGAGGTTATTGCGCTCTCCTCTGATGACGAGGTCGAAGGCGGCGGCGCGGAGGGCGTCGAGGTGGGCCCCCAGGACGAGGAGATCGACATCGACGAGTGGAGGAGTGCCTTCCTCAACGACCCCGACGACGGTACTGGCCCGGACCCGGCTCACGGCACACCGTACATGACGAGGAAGGATTGGCTCGACCTCTACTTCGACCGAAAGTAGCTTAGCTTAGTTTAAATTTATGTTTTATGTTCGGTTATGCAAAACTATCTATGTTTATGTTTGAATGCATGCTACTTTTGGTTGAACCTGCTTTGAACTTGATCAAATTGAATTTTACAACCTTAAGTTTAGGGGATCGACTAGAAAAGGCCAAAAATTACTGGAGTATATATATATCCACTAAGGGTTTTAGTCCTTTAACTTTTTAAGGATTGCCAAGAGATGTCCTTATGACTTGTTTATTTCAGTTCTTCACAATGTGATGCTCTATATGTGCAACTATTTGCTGTGTAGTTCAATTTCATCAATAACAGTTTCAACAATACCACTATGAATTACGATATTTGGTTGCTGTTAAGGATATTGCAGTTAACTTGCCTTTTCGTTTTTCAATTGTTGTTTAGCAACATGCATTGTACTCAATGACTAAATATGCAATCCCAGGCTACATAGCAACAAGGAAGAGTGTTACCTTAATGTTCGGATGATGTCTAGATATACATGTAATAAAATCTTATATAATGGGATGGATGGAATGTTGTACTACATCATTTTTCAAATGTTGTTTAGCTTCTAATATTAACTTGGTGCTTTTAGGTACATATATCATTGCCAAAGATCCACACTTCGACCCTTTCTGCGCATGGGGCAATGAGATATTCATGAACCTGCATCAAGTGAGGAAACTGATAAAGATTGTTACTAAAATGGGTCAAAAGATGTCAATCGAACTATTTTTTTACACTTTATGCAAGACAACAGTGAACTGCAAGATGGTAAGTAAGAACCCTGTAGCCTTCTTTTTACTGCCCGTAATGAGTTGTGTTAGATGACAATATCTGAATATTTTTTCTTTTGCAGTGGATCTTGAAGCAGTTTACTCAAGGTTACCTCTCAAACTACATGATTGGCGGCCGGCCATCACAAGGGGTTCGACTAGAGTCCTGCATGCCTTCTGCATCCAGGAGAGCACAATAGGGCCATTCTGTTTCACCTTGTTCAGCAACTGGAATGTCTGTCGCCTCTTTCTTTAACATCTGTAATAGTACAAGTATAGAACCCTCGTACATCATTCTTTATTTGGTGCTTCTATAATTTTTAAACAAATGTACCTGTGAATCGAATAATGCATTGGTTGTTTGAACCTGATGGATATGAATAAAGCTATAGCCTACTTTCAAGTTTAAATTAGGTACAATTTTAAATATCAGCAATTAAATTAGGGCGAAATTACGTTGTGCAGGTCATTACGGCACACACGGTTGGTAAAACACAAATGTTTGCGATATACACCATAATCCGAGACGGTTCACAGAGAGGAAACGTGTGCAAGCATGCACATAGTTGTCGTTCGCAAAGCGTGTGTGATGTCAGACAATTTCACATACGGTGCAGGAAAACTAAATGTGTGTGATTGTCTACCTATCGTACACGGTTTATAATCATGAACTGTTTGTGATGTGCTAGGCATCGTAAATCTCCCGTGCGTGGAATCTGCCTAAAATCTTCCTGGAAAGTTCCCGTGCCTAGAATCTGCCTGGCTTTAGGCAGAACCACAAAACTCCGCCTGTGATAGCAATGCAAGCACAAACGAGTAGCAAGGATGAAGCGTTTGGGATATTCGAGATATCAGAAACGGTTATATAGGGACAACTGTATGCATCAAGGCTCCCTATCCCAGACGGTTTCCGGGTCATGTGGGAAGGACTCCCCTATCGCCCACACTCATTTGGCGATGGTTCCAAATGCCGTCGCGGAAAGGGGTAAAAACCGTTTGTTTAGGACCGACGCGCACCAGTGCATCATCTATTTTGCATAGATATGTGTAATGTTACCACTTAGAGTAAGTACAATAGGTTGAGTCAGCCGGCTATAAGCAGTACCACGTCATCAAAAATCACTGTTGGAGGAAAGAGAGGAACGAAAAAGAAGGGAGCGGGTACTCCATCTATCGCCCGCTACAGCGCGAGAAACAAGAAAAGCAACCACATGCAGCGGTGTGAGCAGGCGCTTCCACCAAACAAGAGTGTATCCTTTCCTCCCTTTACATGCAAACATTGAATAATACTAGCAAGTTTATAGCCAAACTATTGTATTAGTGGGCTTTTATAAAGGCTTTATGTGATATGGCATTGGCATATAGCCAGCAACAGGCTTTGTTATTAACCATGCTCTTATGTTACTCCTGCTATGGGTAGTCTCGCAGTAGTAACATTTGCTTATTATATTTTTGGAAGGTTATTAGTCTTACATGTGGGTAAAAATGCATTTGTTTATTTATATGTCTCACGTGTGAACTCACCGCCAACTCCAATATTTATGGACGTGTTTGGTTGCCTGCATTAGGTCCAACCAGGCCGGGGCGGGAAGAATCTGGTCTGTTTGGTTGCGTGCATACACTATTGGGCCTGCATCACACAAGCTTTAAAGCTGCTCTCGGCCTGTCTCGTTGGGAACGCTCAGATCGGCAGTTTCTCCAGAGTCAGCCCCCCCCAGGTGCACGTGGGTGGCAGGGACTGCACGCACTGAGCCATGCTCGTGAAGCCGCGTTGCTTCCCGAAGCGCCGGCAGTTATTACCCTCACCGCCCCTCACCGCTCCATGTCCCCTATCCCTTATCCCTACTCTCACCGACCGCGGCGGCAGCGATGGCGTTCAGCAGATCGGAGAACAGCAAGGCGACCTCTGGCCCCTACACCGGCATCCGCATCATCACCTCCGACACGACAATGGCAGTAAGCACTTTTTCACCTTCTCACGTACTCATTCGCATTCGATCCACGTTTAGGTTCGATCAGTGTTAGGGGAATGGGAATCGGTGTAAATTGTCGTAGGAGTGGTCATAACATCGTCATGAGTTCGTAGTACCGATAGATTTGAGGTTACCGATCAGGATTGAGCACAAGGGTGAGGCAGGATTGGGGGTAAATCTTACACAGTAGTCCTAGATCGTAGCCTCGGCGACCCTCGAGGCGCTTGGAGCGGCGGGTGCCCTTGCCCTTGTTCTTCTCCTTGAGCTGCATCACCGTCTCTTCTTCCTCGCTGAAGTCCAGATTGATTGGCATGCTTCGATGTCCTGGCTCCAGCGCCCTTACAACCATCGCCACCGCAACTTCTTCCACCTCCATCGCCACCGCTTCTTGTTCCTCCTCCACTGCAACCATAGTCCTTGTCGTGAAGTACGCTACAGCACGATGGTCATGAGGATGCCTATACTCTTTGTACTTGGCCCACCTTGACCTCTGTCGAGCGTCGCCGGATTCAGACTGATTCATGGTCTAGTGAAGGATGTCGACTGACATAGCGCCCTTCGTTGGGTCAGGAATCAACGTCTTTAACTCCTCCGGCGTCGCCTTCTTCACCACCGTGTCCGATCTTTCTGCATGTCTGCCATGCTGGTGAAGTTGAGCAGACTTCCATGGTGTTCTCGAACTTGGGGTGGTCACCAAGCGAGCACCCGAGGAAGAAAGCCCTCCATCCAATGCCCCAAGGGAAGGGGTTAGGGATGCGGTTGGAGTTGTTGCTGGAGTTCATCGCGGTAGATAGGAGGAAGAGTGAGAGACAGAGAGATGATTGAGTGAGATGGTGGGTAAGTAGTGACCATGAGGATGGGTAAATAAAGGGTTTATGGATGATAGGTTTTAATGGCGATCAACCTCGGAACTTTGTGCTCTTCATAATGCTCTCTCTTTGTAATGCATATCTACATGGACAACAAGGGCAAGGAGGTGGTGCCGCCCATGGAGGCTGTGCTGACCACGCCTGAGGAGGTGGCCACGAATGAGGACGTTGTGCCGAAGGAGCCCTTTAGTGGAAATCGTCGTAACTACGACCACTACCATGAGGAGAGAGGTCCAACCCACTTTTGCAAGGTTATCCTTGCCCCTTAGCTTGAGTGCATACCGATGCCCCTGGACTTCACCAAACACTTCCCGGCAGTGCCGCAAGAGTTCAAGCTCAGGACCAACACCGGCTGCTCGTGGAGGGTGATTGTCCGGCTAATGGACGGCAAGGTGACCCCCGATTAGGGTTGGGCCCCCTTCGCCGCGTCCATCAGACTGTGATCGGCTACACGGTGACGTTCAAGCTGCTCACTCCCGACATGCTCAAGGTCACTGTCTTCAACGACGAAGGCATTGAAATGGTGACCAAGTGCGACAAGCATGACGATGCCTTCGCCGTCAACGTCTACGACTGCCCTTCCTATACTCCAACTGGTTTAGTTTCTTATTGTACTGTTTTGCGTTTGAACTGATATGTTTATGGGTGGCACTTTATTTAAAATACGGTTAGCTATGGTTTACAACTATCTTCTGCTGTGTGTGTGATTTTTTCTTCACGCCGTTGTGTGCTGGTAACCTGACCACCTCGACAAAGAGGTTACCAGACAACAGTTGTTGCATGGAACCAAACACCATGTAGTTGCGTGAGCCGAGCCAATGCAGGCAATCAAACGGTAAGCCAAAATTGCTCCCCTAATGCAAGAGGCCTAGATGCGGGCAACCAAATGCTACCTCTTGAGCATGCGTTGGTTTTCCCTTGAAGAGGAAAGGGTGATGCAGCAAAGTAGCGTAAGTATTTCGCTCAGTTTTTGAGAACCAAGGTATCAATCCAGTAGGAGACTACACGCAAATCGCCTAGTACCTGCACAAAGAATCAAGAACCTTGCAACAAACGCGATAAAGGGGTTGTCAATCCCTTCACGGCCACTTGAAAAAGTGAGATCTGATAAAGATAATAAGATAAATATTTTTGGTATTTTTGTTGTATAGATTGAAAAGTAAAGATTGTAAAATAAACAGCGATAGAAATTGGCAAGTTGACGATAAACTAATATGATGTAAAATAGACCCGGCGGCCATAGGTTTCACTAGTGGCTTCTCTCAAGATAGCATATATTACGGTGGGTGAACAAATTACTGCCGAGCAACTGATAGAAAAGCGCATAGTTATGAGAATATCTAGGCATGATCATGAACATAGGCAACACGGCCGTGTCAAGTAGACCGAAACGATTCTGCATCTACTACTATTACTCCACACATCGACCGCTGTCTAGCATGCATCTAGAGTATTAAGTTCATAAGAATAGAGTAATGCATTAGGCAAGATGACATGATGTAGAGGGTTAAACTTAAGCAATGTGATATAAACCCCATCTTTTTATCCTCGATGGCAACAATACAATACGTGTCAGTTCCCTTTCTGTCACTGGGATCGAGCACTGCAAGATTGAACCCAAAGCTGAGCACTTCTCCCATTGCAAGAAAGATCAATCTAGTAGGCCAAACTAAACCGATAATTCGAAGAGACTTGCAAAGATATCAAATCATGCATATAAGAATTCAGAGAAGAATCAAATATTGTTCATAGATAATCTTGATCATAAACCCACAATTCATCGGATCTTGACAAACACACCGCAAAAAGTATTACATCGAATAGATCTCCAAGAACATCGAGGAGAACTTTGTATTGAGAACCAAAGAGAGAGAAGAAGCCATCTAGCTAATAACTATGGACCCGAAGGTCTGTGGTAAACTACTCACACATCATCGGAGAGGCTATGGTGTTGTTGTAGAAGCCCTCCGTGATCGAATCCCCCTCCGGCGGAGCGCGGGAAAAGGCCCCAAGATGGGAACTCACGGGTACAGAAGGTTGCGGCGGTGGAAAAGTGGTTTCGTGTCTCACCTCGATGTTTTCAGCGTATAAGAGTATATATAGGCGAAAGAAGTAGGTCGGTGGAGCTACGAGGGGCCCACGAGGGTGGGGGCACGCCTACCCCCCTGGGCGTGCCCTCCTACCTCGTGGCCGCCTCGTTGCTTCCTTGACTTCCACTCCAAGTCTCTTGGATTGCATTTGTTCCAAGAAAGATCCTCGCGAAGGTTTCGTTCTGTTTGGATTCCGTTTGATATTCCTTTCCTGGGAAACACTAAAATAGGCAAAAAACAGCAATTTGCACTGGGCCTTCGGTTAATAGGTTAGTCCCAAAAATAATATAAAAGTGCATATTAAAGCCCATTAAACATCCAAAACAGATAATATAATAGCATGGAACAATCAAAATTATAGATACGTTGGAGACGTATCAGCATCCCCAAGCTTAATTCTTGCTCGTCCTCGAGTAGGTAAATGATAAAAACAGAATTTTTGATGCGGAATGCTACCTAACATAATTTTCAATGTAATTTTCTTTATTGTGGCATGAATGTTCAGATCCGAAAGATTCAAGACAAAAGTTTAATATTGACATAAAAATAATAATACTTCAAGCATACTAACTAAGCAATTATGTCTCCTCAAAATAACATAGCCAAAGAAAGCGCATCCCTACAAAATCATATAGTTTGGCCATGCTTCATCCTCGTCACACAAAATTCTCTCATCATGCACAACCCCGATGACAAGCCAAGCAATTGTTTCATACTTTAATATTCTCAAACTTTTTCAATTTTCACGCAATACATGAGCGCGAGCCATGGACATAGCACTATGGGTGGAATAGAATATGATGATGGAGGTTGTATGGAGAAGACAAAAAAAGGAGAAAGTCTCACATCGACGCGGCTAATCAAAGGGCTATGGAGATGCCCATCAATGGATGTCAATGCGAGGAGTAGGGATTGCCATGCAACGGGTGCACTAGAGCTATAAATGTATGAAAGCTCAACAAAAGAAACTAAGTGGGTGTGCATCCAACTTGCTTGCTCACGAAGACCTAGGGCATTTGAGGAGGCCCATTGTTGGAATATACAAGCCAAGTTCTATAATGAAAAATTCCCACTAGTATATGAAAGTGACAATATAAGAAAGTCTCTATCATGAAGATCATCACTACTGCAGGATGCTGCTAACGCGACACTACGATCAGAGACCATTCAAGAAACTGTGTGTGATGCCATAATCGCAAACGGTGTTGTATGAAAACCGTCAGAAATGTGTAAAATGTTTGCGATGACGGATGCATCAAACACGGTTCAGGTTTTAGTTGCATGCGCGATGAAGGGCATACGGTTCAGTTCAGTGAACTGTTTGCGATGAGGAGGAACAAAAGAAACGGGCAGCCAGATGTGTGCGATACACAGCATACAGTTCACTCGGATGAAATGTTTGTGATTAGGCAACACAAAAGAAACGGTTAGCCAGATCAAAGGTGTGTGCGATATACGGCATGCGGTTCACTCGGATGAACTGTTTGCGTTGAGACATGAGAACAGAAATGGTTCAACTTAACAAGATGTGTGTGGTACACGGCAAACAGGTCTGTAATCAGAAATGTGTTTGAAGACCGATAAGAACACAAACGGTTGCTGCTAATAAGACGTGTGTGTTGTGCGATGGGATTACATACAGAACAACAACATATATATATATATATATATATATATATATAACCAAATTAAACATCCACTTACATAGGTGGCTACTACAACCATGGAATTTGCGAACACCAAAGTAAACTATTACATGCATAATTACATAGGTGGCTACTACACACATGACATTTCCACACACACCAATAAAGTAAACTATATATTACATGCATGATTAACTAGCATAAACGATCATCTGATCATCATCTACTTCTTGTGACGCTTGCTCTTCTTGTGGCTTGATCCGGGCTCGTCAATTTGGGTAACGAGGCACTTCCTCATGTCAACGATCCGCCTGTGCATCTCGTAGCATGTGTACACGCTCTTGGCCGTGAACCTGAGGTGAGGTTCATCCAGTTGCCACATCCAGGCCTTGTGCCAGGATACGGGACTTGTTCTCTGGGCATCCTGCTTCATCTTTTCGTAGTAGGGGTCGATGATGGCCGAGGCGAGTTCGACTAGGGAGTCCTGCTTCGTGCTGCCCTAGACCATGTAGTGGTCACGGATTTCGACAAGGTTCTTGCAGGCCAATCCCGTAACACTGAGCGCTTTTACATCGTCTTTGGTATCCACCGTGGCGAACTTCTAGTCGGCGTTGTTGACAAACCTGTTGAAACGGTCGCAAGGCTCTGTGGCCATGCAGTAGTGGTAGATGAGGACATGATGGTGCATGCACAACTGGGCGACGGCAACCTTCTGATCTATGCCGGGATGACCGGCGGTGTACTGGAGGTCCATGCCGACCACCTTGTACTTGTCTCCGGCAAGCAACTGCTCAACGCTGTTGATGTAGTCGTCCACCACGGCTGGGTCGATGGTGTACACCACCGAGCGATTCGTCTCCCTCACATGGGTCTCCACTCTATACACACCGAACTCCATTGGAGCGCCGCCGGACATCCCCTCTCTATGTGTCGTCATGGGTGTGCTTGTTGTGTTGTGGGGCGCGATCGAAAGGTTGAAGAGACTAAGGTTATAATGGCCACGGGAATTGAAGGGGAAGCCGGACGGCCAGGAATATCGGCAGGCCCTGATGGCAGTTCTAATTTGCAGCGCGTAACTCCATCGTGCCGCAAGTAACTAAATCGCGTGGCAACACGCGCGGCGCAACCGCATGCATATGGGGCCCCCGACGTGATCATGCGCACGCCCAACCGCTGGCAGAGCGCGCGCAGAGCGACGCGAGCAGAGCGCTTCGCGGTTGCCTCAAGGAAAAGTTGTCCACAAGCAGAGCGCGCCGACGGACGCGAGTAAAGCGCGCCAACGGACACGACCGAGCGCACTGCGGCGCCTAACGGCGAGCAGAGCTTGCCGAGGGACGCGAGCAGAGGACGACACAGTGATATGTGGTGTCGGTGTACAAAAATAGGGGCACGCTTTTGTACCCCTTTACCTATGCACGGGCAGTCGGAGCCGCGCCCACGACCACACCAAGCAGAACAGAGGAGGTGAGCCAAGGTAAGACCGAAGCCCAAGACAATCAAAGCAACGCCAAGGCCAAGACCACAAAGAGCAGAGGGACGAAGCAGGTTCCCCCGACAAGACCCTTGTCGGGCGGCCTCAGCGGCCCCGGCAAGACCCTTGCCGGGACAGCTCGCTCCACACCAATAGAGCGAGCCACCCTTGAGCCCACGGCCCCCAGCGCCATCATCAATGTGGGGCCAGGGTTCGGGAAGGCACCTCTGTGGTGGCATGCAGATCTTTGTGAAGACATATTCAAGATCAGATGAGGATTAGAAGACGACAATTCTCGGCAAGATCCCTGCCAAGGAAGGCCACCAGACCCCCGGTAAGGTCCTTTCCGGGGACGACAGCATGCCACGGCAAGACCCTTGCCGGGCCACCCGGCAAGGCCCTCGCCAAGGACGCCAGCGGGGCCACTGCCAAACCCGCACCAAACAAGCTTCCACCATCGTTCACATGCAGCTGCCAGCCCAACCAGCTGGGCAGGTGTCAGGACCCGGAATCCAAGTCACATCGATCTAGCCGGTAACACCTCATATCACTTTGCGGCCTCACGAACGGTATTCCCACGGGTGTCGCCTTACCATGGCCCGGGACCGTTTGCGCCTTTTGGCTCACGTATATGATAGTGTCGCTAGCATCCATATGACAGAGAACCCGGGCCGACATGACTAGTCGTGAACCCAAAGTGGCACTAACTTACGGGGACAGGCATACATGAATCAACATCGAGCATGTCGGTCAGCAGCGTGCGAATCCGGGCAGTAGCACTGGGCTAAAAGGACTCCGGTGAACCGGGCTGTAGCAGGCTAGGCAGGACTCCGGATGTCACCGCGTGACATTTCCCCAAAGGGACAGACACAGGAACAAAGTGAATCACATGCCGGCCAGTCAAGTGTTCCGGAGCAGTAGTGCTGGGCTAACAGGACTCCGATGAACCGGGCTGTAGCGGACGACTATGGCTCATGGAAGCACAATACTACATTTCCCCATAAGAGAGGCTACCAAGGATAAACAACTAGGTTGTCGGATCCCACACATACCAAGCATTTCAATCATACACACAATATGCTCGATATGTGTAAATACAACATGGCATCACAACATAACTCTATGACTCAAGAATTTATTCATTAGGCCCCGAGGGGCGAGATATTACAAACATGGGTCTCATGACCCAACATTCAAAGCATACAAGTCAAAGCACATGCGGAAGCTTAACATGTCTGAGTACAGACATCTACAAATGAAAAAGGCTGAGAAGCCTGAGTATCTACCAGATCCTGCCGAGGGCACAAGATCGTAGCTGAGGTATCAAGCTAAACATCAAAGTCCACACGGAACTACTAGCGAGACTGACGTCTCTTTGCAAAACATAAAATAGGCAAACGTGAGTACGAATGTACCCAGCAAGACTTACATCAGATCTAGCTACATATGCATCAGTATCAACAAAGGGGGTGGTGGAGTTTAACTGCAGCAAGCCAGCTTTGACTCGGTGGCTATCTAAACTACGACTGCAAGTAACTCTTTTGAGGTGGCGCACACGAGTCCACATATTCACCATGCAATACACCACTATGGATCCGCTCCCGTCAACCTACGAGAAACGCCATCCATAGCACTCATGCTTATCTTGCGAGTTTTAGAGTATCCACTTCAAGTTAAATATGAACTGTGATAGGCAACCCAGAAGTCCTTTACCGTGGATGCGGCTATTCGAATAGATCATTTATAACCCTGCAGGGATGTACTTCTTCACACATGTTTCCACCACTTAGCGTCTGCACACGACATGGGTGTAGACCACGACCTAACTAACCACACAAGTCTCTAGTCCAGGTTTATTGCCTATTCGGGTTCCATCCGCGAGGTGATCCGGCCGGAGTTTCACTCACAGCCCCAAACAATGTGTGCAGGGTTCCCGAGACACCAAACGGGCGCTCGGTACACCGTGCCACGTGCCTACCGCATCATAGCCCACCCCTCGGGTCAGCTCTACGCACGGCCTCCAGCATACTACAAACACCAGAAACTACTTGCAACTCCTGGACAGAGGACAAGGGGGGTTAATAAGTTGAGCGGGGTCATATTTCAGGGCCCAACGTGTGGTAGTAGCTGTTCATGGATCACAAACACAGAACTCAGTTCCTGAGGACGGCTGCAATGAGACAACCCACCATGTACTCCTACATGGCCTCTCACCGCTACCTTTACCAAATCGTGTTCACACACTTAGCTCACACACAGTAGGACATGTTCATCACCATTCCAATTCATCCCCGATGAATCAAACCTGACTCAACTCTAAGCAGTAGCAGGCATGACAAACATGTATGAATGAGTAGGCACATCAGGGCTCAAACAACTCCTACTCATGCTAGTGGGTTTCATCTAATTACTGTGGCAATGACAGGTCATGCAAAGGAAAAGGGGTTCAGCTACCGCAACATGTAACGGTTGAATCGATGTTATCCTAATGCAGTAAAAGAGAGCGAGAGCAAGAGAGTGGGTTTGTATCAGAATAAACAATGGGGTTTTGCTTGCCTGACGGAGTGGTAGTAGGATACTGCCCTTCCGTCGGATATTCGTGGGTATCCTCGGAGGCAGAACCTACCACAAAAGACACATCGGAACACAATCAGCACATGGCAATATGCAACAATATGATGCAAGCTATGACATGGCAATATGGGTGTGTTTTGGCTAATGCATTCTAAAACAGGTTGGTTTGAGTCCATTTGAATCAAAGATTCGAATGAAAGCCCATGATATGAAGTCATATTAATGCATTAGCTTGTTTCACTTAAACAGCAAGGTTAAAGTGTTCTAACATGCATGAAAATGATACATATGGATAGATTGGATTTTTCTGATAATTTTTCATATATAAATTATTTCAATCTGAGCTACGGTTGAATTTATATGAATTTTTGAAGTTTGTAGCATTTTCTGGAATTTCCTGTATAAGAATAAATCCAGAAAAAGGTTAACTGCGTCAGCATGACGTCGGGGTGATGTCAGCAGGTCAAAGGCGCCAGCCCAGGTCAAACCTGACGGCTGGGACCCACATGTCAGTGTAACAACTAACTAACAGAGTTAGTTAGTGTTACGTTAGCACTAATCTAGGTTATTTAGGGCCTGGGCCCACATGTCAGTGAGTCAATCAATTAACTAAGTTAATTAGCGCTAACTAATCTAACACCTAAACTAAACAGGGGCATGGCCCACACGTCAGCGACCCTGGGGGGGTCAAACCCCAGGTCAAACGAGTCAACTTCGCCGGCGGCTCGACGCCGGCGACGACAGACGCGGCGGAGAGCTTCGGAAACGAGCCACAGGGCATCATTTCGAGCGCGGTTAGTTGCGTTCGAACACATGCAGTGGCGCGCGTCGAACAGTGGTGGTGGGAGGTGCTGGGCTGGCCGAGAACGACGACGGTGAGCACGTCCACGGCGGCCGGAGTTCGGGCGACCACGGGTTCGATGCTGCAGAGAGCGAGCGGGCTAGTTTTTGTGCTAGGAATGCTCTACGGGGCACTACGAATGCGTTGGGCTCGCTGGGGTGACCAAATGGTCACCGGAGCTACGCCGACGGCGAGCTCAGGCGGAAACTTGTTACGGCCATCTACGAAACAACGGCTACGGCGAGCGGCAAGCCACAGGGTTAGGGGGAAACGTGCAGGAGCTCACAGTGGGTTGGATGCGGTAGAAGGTGAGCTCGGGGAGGTGGAGACGGCGGCGAATCAACGGGCGCGGCCTTCGGCGACCGAGGAGGAAGAAGGTGGAGTAGCTGGTGATGCAGGTCGTCCCAGCGCTTGGGGCCAGGGTGGGGCGAAGCAGCGGTCGTCGGCGGTTCTTCTGGAAGCATCGGCGAGGCAAGGGGTGGACGATGGCCGTGGTGGTGCTCGTCGGTGCGGGCGCAGCTACGTCGGCCATGGCGGGGAGACGGCGAGAGAGAGGGCAGGGGGAAAGTGAGGTGTTGGTGAGGTCGGGGCGGCACCGAGGAGGCGTTTCGAGGCGCTGCGCTGGCGCGGGCGAGGGCAGGCAGGCAGGGAGGTGGCGTGGTGAGCTCGGCGGCATCGCGGTGTCCCTCCTCTGCCTACTGGCAGAGGTAGGTGATGACTGGCACGGGCCAGATGGGCCGGGCCAGCTTTGCCTACTTGGGCTGCACGTAAGGCCAGGTAAGCCTTTTCCTTTTCCTGTTTTTCTTTTTTCTATTTTGTTTTCTTTGTTCTGATTTAGTTTAGGAACTAAATCATTTTAGATAATTCTGAAAATTGTTTTGGTGGTTAACTGAATTATTTCAGGGCTCCACAAATAACTTCAGAATAATTGGACCATTTAAAATATATATAGCATTTAAACGGCTCCAATTCAAATACTTTTGTGTTAATTCAAAAATCCAAAGATGACCTAGAAATATATTCATCATTTTTGGGAGAGGTTTTCACCTTAACGAGAAATCATGAACTTTTCTTAGGGACATTTTGGGTTTATTGAAAAAGATTTTAATCAAGCCTAGATGGATTGATTTAGTGCTAGGGTTTGAACAATCCCCATTTCAAGTTTAAGAGAAAATTATACATGATGCAACAACCAAGCTAGTCCAAGTGCATAGCAAGGCTAGGGATGTTACAACTCACCCCCACTAAACAAGAATCTCGTCCCGAGATTCAAAACGTGAGGTAAGAGGAAAAGGGGTCACAAAAATATCACAATCTTCATGATCCATTTGCCCTTCTCAGGAACATTGATTCGATCATCATCTTGATCTTGACATCTTTGCTTTCGAGATCTTCATCCAACACGACGACAGAAATAAACTCTACAGGATTCGATCTTCTCGAAGATCGAGCAACTCACGATCAATTCATGGAATGAGACATAATAACATCTCTTGAGCTGAGACACATAACATACATCAGGGGTGAAGGAAAAGTAGATGACAAAGGTTCAAGTTGGTAGGCAATGATTCCACGCTTGAGTAAGATGGTGCATAGTTTCAAGATAGCGATGAAATAATTACAATGATTCCATAACGGGGCACCTTAGAAGAGATGACTCATAGAATTATTCCCTTAAGTGGCAAAAGAATTAATTTTGATACAAAGATCATTGAAACTCCTCATACCAACCTAAGGAAAATCATAATTGATCGCTTCAAAGAGTTCGAAGAAATGACATACTCCAACTAGAATAGATGATGTGGACTACCATGTTGAAGACAACGCAAAGGATGATTTTTGCTTATCATCGGAAATGGATGGGACCCATGGTAGGACCACTTTTGAAGATGATCCTGAACAGCAATTTCTGAGAGAGCAGCCCATGGGAAATTGGCACAACGGCTGTGCAAGCTGGGAACAAAATGCAAATGTTGGGAATGTTCCAACCATCATATCTGCCTGAGATTCAGATCTGGTTAGAAACAGGATACTTCAGACTCACATGTCTGAAAGGAGGAGTTGCAACACAAATCAACGAGATAACGTTGCGAGACTCTCGGGAGATGAACTACAATAGCAAGCTCCAAAACATGAGCGGGTTTTCCTACAACATGTGAACACGCTGTCCCAGACAAGCATGACCACATAGTAGTCTTATGATAAAAATACTACCGAGTTCTGGTTGGGAACCATCATCGAGGATAACGGAATATTGTACAAATCCGTCTGGTACCTTCAGGACTAGCACTTAGAACTTATTATCTTTGAACAAATCAACCAGTGGCTTGGTGTGCTAGGAATACGAATGGAGTGGAGGTAATTAATCTACCAAACCATAGAATACTTCACACGTATGCATGACTGATTTGGGATGATTCCCGATGAAACAAAAACAAAGCTTTCTCAAACTCACGGCGGCAACTTACACATAATGCACGTGAACTTGGAGAAAGTCACTTCTTTCACCAAACATATATTTCATGAGCGGAACACGAAGGAAATGCTTACAAAGTTTCCAACACTAGCTCAATGTTCAACATGAATCATGGGGGAGACAAAATGCTGCTGATGGACTCAATAGCAACTCATCGGAATTCCCATATCACTGGACTTCCACCATCATGTGAACACGGTGATAGCATTGGTCAGACCAAAAGATGTAGTGGTGTATGCCCGAGGGATCAGCCACGAGTAAAACAACATTACGAACATCGTTCGTTCTGATTTGACTTGACGATAGCCCATACTCAAGTCAAAGTTTTGTCAAGGCAATAGATCCAACAACTGATCACAAGGACCGATCGATGGAGATATCATCTTTCTTCAACACACACACACACACACACACACACAAAAGATATCCCTTAGCATGAACTAAGTCAGACAAGCTTTTATCTTCCAACTCTCCAAGTTGTTGTTTGGCTTAACCAACTAGCTCAGGGGTATCCAACACAGATTCTTGGAGAAGGGTGGTTTATAAGAAAACCAACTTGATCACGAGCTCAACATAACAGTCAGGGGACAACCTGGTGATACTTCCGAGAAGATATTCAGAAAATCACGAACCACCGATATGTTACTAAGCTCGAGAACAATCTTGCTTTTCAGGGCAAGACGATATGATCAAAAGAGCGAGGGATCGGCGCAATCCTAACTCATTGATCGAAGAGTGCACCGGAAATAAGGACTAGGTGGCACGATCAACCTTAGGGTCATGATTCAACAACCAACACGCTAAGAATGAGATTATTGTCCATTAACCACCAGGCAACGAGGTTGCTAGGAGTATCGATTTCGCACATCACAGTTCACTTGTCGGCAATCCGGTTACAACAACACGGGACCAAGGAATGAATAATGATAGAGAGAAGTATCACTGTGTCAAGAATTCATAAGAGGTGGTGCAATTCTCATGACATTCTTGACATAAATATGGTAACACTCAAAGGTAGAACGAAGCAAAACTGGATTGGCATTTTGATCCACGGAATACTGTTGGGGAACGTAGCAGAAATTCAAAATTTTCTACGCATCACCAAGATCAATCTATGGAGTAATCTAGCACCGAGGGGAAGGGGAGTGCATCTACATACCATTGTAGATCGCGATGCGGAAGCGTTGCAAGAACGCGGATGAAGGAGTCGTACTCGTAGCGATTCAGATCGCGGTTGATTCCGATCTAAGCGCCGAACCACGGCGCCTCCGCGTTCAACACACATGCAGCCCGGTGACGTCTCCCACGCCTTGATCCAGCAAGGAGAGAGGGAGAGGTTGGGGAAGACTCCGTCCAGCAGAAGCACAACGGCATGGTGGTGATGGAGGAGCGTGGCACTCCAGCAGGGCTTCGCCAAGCACTGCGAGAGACGAGGAGGGAGAGGGGTAGGGCTGCGCCAAGAGAGAGATGTTCTCATGTGTATGGCAGCCCCAAAACCCCCACTATATATAGGGGAGGGGGAGGGGCTGCGCCCCCATCTAGGGTTCCCCCCCAAGGGGTGCGGCCAGCCCTAGATGGGAGTTGGAGGGGCGGCCAAAGGGGGAGAGAGGGGGCGCACCACTAGGTGGGCCTTAGGCCCATCTGAGCCTAGGGTTTCCCCTTTCCCCCCTTCCCTGCGCCTTGGGCCCCTTGTGGGAGGCGCACCAGCCCACCTAGGGGCTGGTCCCTTCCCACACTTGGCCCACGCAGCCCTCTGGGGCCGGTGGCCCCACCTGGTGGACCCCCGGGACCCTCCCGGTGGTCCCGGTACGTTACCGATAGCACCCGAAACTTTTCCGGTGACCAAAACAGGAGTTCCCATATATAAATCTTTACCTCCGGACCATTCCGGAACTCCTCGTGACGTCCGGGATCTCATCCGGGACTCCGAACAACATTCGGTAACCACGTATATCTATTCCCTATAACCCTAGCGTCATCGAACCTTAAGTGTGTAGACCCTACGGGTTCGGGAACCATGCAGACATGACCGAGACGTTCTCCGGTCAATAACAAACAGCAGGATCTGGATACCCATGTTGGCTCCCACATGTTCCACGATGATCTCATCGGATGAACCACGATGTTGGGGATTCAATCAATCCCGTATACAATTCCCTTTGTCAATCGGTATGTTACTTGCCCGAGATTCGATCGTTGGTATCCCGATACCTTGTTCAATCTCGTTACCGGCAAGTCTCTTTACTCGTTCCGTAACACATCATCCCGTGATCAACTCCTTGGTCACATTGTGCACATTATGATGATGTCCTACCGAGTTGGCCCAGAGATACCTCTCCGTTTACACGGAGTGACAAATCCCAGTCTCGATTCGTGCCAACCCAATAGACACTTTCGGAGATACCTGTAGTGCACCTTTATAGCCACCCAGTTACGTTGTGACGTTTGGTACACCCAAAGCATTCCTACGGTATCCAGGAGTTGCACAATCTTATGGTCTAAGGAAATGATACTTGACATTAGAAAAGCTCTTAGCAAACGAACTACACGATCTTGTGCTATGCTTAGGATTGGGTCTTGTCCATCACATCATTCTCCTAATGATGTTATCCCGTTATCAACGACATCCAATGTCCATGGTCAGGAAACCGTAACCATCTATTGATCAACGAGCTAGTCAACTAGAGGCTTACTAGGGACATGGTGTTGTCTATGTATCCACACATGTATCTGAGTTTCCTATCAATACAATTCAGCATGGATAATAAACGATTATCATGAACAAGGAAATATAATAACAACCAATTTATTATTGCCTCTAGGGCATATTTCCAACAGTCTCCCACTTGCACTAGAGTCAATAATCTAGTTCACATCACCATGTGATTAACACTCACAGGTCACATCACCATGTGACCAACATCCAAAGAGTTTACTAGAGTCAACAATCTAGTTCACATCACTATGTGATTAACACTCAATGAGTTCTGGTTTGATCATGTTATGCTTGTGAGAGAGGTTATTAGTCAACGGGTCTGAACCTTTCAGATCCGTGTGTGCTTTACGAATATCTATGTCATCTTGTGGATGCTACCACGCGCTACTTGGAGCCATTTTAAATAACTGCTCTACTATACGAACCCGGTTTACTACTCAGAGTCATCCGGATTAGTGTCAAAGTTCGCATCGACGTAACCCTTTACGACGAACTCCTTTTCACCTCCATAATCGAGAAATTCCTTAGTCCACTAGATACTAAGGATAAGTTCGACCGCTGTCATGTGATCCATTCCCGGATCACTATTATACCCCTTGACCAACTCATGGCAAGGCACACTTCATGTGCGGTACACAGCATAGCATACTGTAGAGCCTACGTCTAAAGCATAGGGGACGACCTTCGTCCTTTCTCTCTCTTCTGCTGTGGTCAGGTCTTGAGTCTTACTCAATACTCACACCTTGTAACACAGCCAAGAACTCCTTCTTTGCTGATCTATTTTGAACTCCTTCAAAAACTTGTCACGGTATGTATTCATTTGAAAGTACTATTAAGCGTTTTTGATCTATCCTTATAGATCTTGATGCTCAATGCTCAAGTAGCTTAATCCAGGTTTTCCATTGAAAAACACTTTTCAAATAACCCTGTATGCTTTCCAGAAATTCTACATCATCTCTGATCAACAATATGTCAACAACATATACTCATCAGAAATTCTATAGTGCTCCCACTCACTTCTTTGGAAATACAAGTTTCTCATAAACTTTGTATAAACCCAAAATCTTTGATCATCTCATCAAAGTGTTCATTCCAACTCCGAGATGCTTACTCCAATCCTTAGAAGGATTGCTGGAGCTTTGCATACTTGTTAGCATCTTTCAGGATTGACAAAACCTTCTGATTGTATCAGATACAACCTTTCCTCTAGAAAATCGTCGAGGAAACTGTGTTTTGACATCCTATCTGCAAGATTTCATAAATAATGCAGTAACTGCTAATACAATTCCAACAGACTCTTAGCATCGCTACGAGTGAGAAAAATCTCATCGTAGTCAACTCCTTGAACTTGTCGGAAAACATCTTAACGACAAGTCGAGCTTTCTTAATGGTGACACTTACCATTATTGTCTGTCTTCCTTTTAAAATCCATCTGCACCCAACAGCCTTACGACCATCAAGTAGTTCTTCCAAAGTCTATACCTTGTTTTATACATGGATCCTCTCTCGGATTTTATGGCCTCGAGCCATTCGTCGGAATCCGGGCCCACCATCGCTTCTCCATAGCTCGTAGGTTCATTGTTGTCTAGCAACATGACTTCCAAGATAGGATTACGTACCACTCAAAGTAGTACGCATCCTTATCGACCTACGAGGTTTGGTAGTGACTTGATCCGAAGTTTCATGATCACTATCATAAGCTTCCACTTCAATTGGTGTAGGTGCCACAGGAACAACTTCCTGTGTCCTGCTACACACTAGTTGAAGTCATGGTTCAATAACCTCATCAAGTCTCCACCATCCTCCCACTCAATTCTTTCAAGAGAAACTTCTTCTCGAGAAAGGACCTGTTTTCTTCCAGATCTGAAACAGGAGGTATACCCAACTGTTTTGGGTATTCTATGAAGATGCATTTATCCGCTTTGGGTTCGAGCTTATCAGCCTGAAACTTTTTCACATAAGCATCGCAGCCCCAAACTTTTAAGAAACGACAACTTAGGTTTCTCTAAACGGTGTCGTCTCAACGGAATTGCGTGGTGCCCTATTTAAAGTGAATGCGGTTGTCTCTAATGCCTAACCCATAAACGATAGTGGTAAAGAGACATCATGGTATGCACCATATCCAATAGGGTGCAGTTATGATGTTCGGACACACCATCACATTGTGGTGTTCCAGGCGGTATTAATTGTGAAACACTTTCCACAATGTCTTAACTGTGTGCCAAACTCGTGACTCAGATATCTCTATGATCATATCATAGACATTTTATCCTCTTGTCACGACGATCTTCAACTTCACTCTGAAATTACTTGAACCTTTCAATAATTCAGACTTGTGTTTCATCAAGTAAATATTCTCAGCATCTACTCAAATCATCTGTGAAGTAAGAACATATCGATATCCACTGCGTGCCTCAGCACTCATTGGACTGCACACATCAAATGTATTACTTCCAACAAGTTGCTCTCTTGTTCCATCTTACTGAAAACGAGGCCTTTCAGTCATCTTGCCCATGTGGTATGATTTGCATGTATCAAGTGATTCAAAATTAAGTGAGTCCAAATGATCCATCTGCATGGAGTTTCTTCATGCATATATACCAATAGACATGGTTCGCATGTCTCAATCTTTTCAAAGACGAGTGAGTCCAAAGATCCATCTACATGGAGCTTCTTCATGCGTTCTATACCAATATGACTCAAATGGCAGTGCCACAAGTATGTGGTACTATCATTACTATTTTATATCTTTTGGCACGAACATGTGTATCACTGCGATCGAGATTCATTTTAGGTGCAAGACCATTGAAGGTATTATTCAAATAAACAGAGTAACCATTATTCTCCTTAAATGAATAACCATATTGCGATAAACATAATCCAATCATGTTTATGCTCAACGCAAACACCAAATAACAATTATTTAGGTTTAACACCAATCTCGATGGTAGAGGGAGCATGCGATGCTTGATCACATCAACCTTGGAAACACTTCCAACACATATCGTCATCTCACCTTTAGCTAGTCTCCGTTTATTCCGCAGCTTTTATTTCGAGTTACTAACACTTAGCAACCGAACCGGTATCTAATACCCTGGTGCTGCTAGGAGTACTAGTAAAGTACACATTCATATAATGTATATCCAATATACTTATGTCGACCTTGCCTGCCTTCTCATCTACCAAGTATCTAGGGTAGTTCTGCTTCAGTGACCGTTCCCCTCATTACAGAAGCACTTAGTCTCGGGTTTGGGTTCAACCTTGGGATTCTCTACTAGAGCAGGAAATGATTTGTTGTTTAATGAAGTATCCCTTTTGCCCTTGCCCTTCTAGAAACTAGTGGTTTTACTAACCATCAACAATTGATGCTCCTACTTGATTTCTACTTTCGCGGTGTCAAACATCGCGAGTTGCTCAAGGATCATCATGTCTATCCCTGATATGTTATAGTTCATCACGAAGCTCTAATAGCTTGGTGGCAGTGACTATGGAGAACCATCACTATCTCATCTGGAAGATTAACTCCCACTCGATTCAAGCGATTGTAGTACTCAGACAATCTGAGCACATGCTCAACGATTGAGCTTTTCTCCCTTAGTTTTCAGGCTTAAGAAACTTGTCAGAGGTCTCATACCTCTTGACGTGGGCACTAGTCTGAAATCCCAATTTCAGTCTTCGAAACATCTCATATGTTCTGCGACGTTTCAAAACCATCTTTGGTGCCACAATTTTAAACCGTTCAACATTACGCACTGAACTATCACATAGTCATCAAAACGTGTATGTCAGATGTTCGCAACATCCACAAACGACGCTCGAGGTTCAGCACACCGAGCGGTGCATTAAGGACATAAGCCTTCTGTGCAGCAATGAGGACAATCCTCAGTTTACGGACCCAGTCCGCATAATTGCTACTATCAACTTTCAACTAATTTTTCTCTAGGAACATATCTTAAACAGTAGAACTAAAGCGTAAGCTATGACATAATTTGCAAAGACCTTTTGACTATGTTCATGATAATTAAGTTCATCTGATTATTCAATGAACTCCCACTCAGATAGACATCCCTCTAGTCATCTAAGTGATACATGATCCGAGTCAAACTAGGCCGTGTCCGATCATCACGTGAGACGGACTAGTCATCATCGGTGAACATCTCCATGTTGATCGCATCTACTATACGACTCATGTTCGACCTTTCGATCTCTTGTGTTCCGAGGCCATGTCTGTACATGCTAGGCTCGTCAAGTCAACCTAAGTGTTTTTCATGTGTTCCGAGGCCATGTCTGTACATGCTAGGCTCGTCAACACCCGTTGTATTCGAACGTTAGAATCTATCACACCCGATCATCACGTGGTGCTTCGAAACAACGAACCTTCGCAACGGTGCACAGTTAGGGGGGACACGTCTCTTGAAATTTTAGTGAGGGATCATCTTATTTATGCTACCGTCGTTCTAAGCAAATAAGATGTAAACATGATAAACATCACATGCAAATCATAAAGTGACGTGATATCGCCAATATCATCTTGCGCCTTTGATCTCCATCTTCGAGGCGCGGCATGATCACCTTCGTCACCGGCATGACACCATGATCTCCATCATCGTGTCTTCATGAAGTTGTCTCGCCAACTATTACTTCTACTACTATGGCTAACAGTTAGCAATAAAGTAAAGTAATTACATGGCGTTTTCATTGACACGCAGGTCATACAATAAATTAAGACAACTCCTATGGCTCCTGCCGGTTGTCATACTCATCGACATGCAAGTCGTGATTCCTATTACAAGAACATGATCAATCTCATACACCATTCATCACATCCTTTTGGCCATATCACATCACATAGCATACCCTGCAAAAACAAGTTAGACGTCCTCTAATTGTTGTTGCATGTTTTACGTGGCTGCTATGGGATTCTAGCAAGAACGTTTCTTACCTACGCAAAAGCCACAACGTGATATGCCAATTTCTATTTACCCTTCATAAGGACCCTTTTCATCGAATCCGATCCGTCTAAAGTGGGAGAGACAGACACCCGCTAGCCACCTTATGCAACTAGTGCATGTCACTCGGTGGAACCTGTCTCACGTAAGTGTACGTGTAAGGTCGGTCCGGGCCGCTTCATCCCACGATGCCGCCGAATCAAGATAAGACTAGTAACGGCAAGTAAATTGACAAAATCGACACCCACAACTACTTTGTGTTCTACTCGTGCATAGAAACTACGCATAGACCTAGCTCATGATGCCACTGTAGGGGAACGTAGCAGAAATTCAAAATTTTCTACGCATCACCAAGATCAATCTATGGAGTAATCTTGCACCGAGGGGAAGGGGAGTGCATCTACATACCATTGTAGATCGCGATGCGGAAGTATTGCAAGAACGCGGATGAAGGAGTCATACTCGTAGCGATTCAGATCGCGGTTGATTCCGATCTAAGCGCCGAACCACGGCGCCTCCGCGTTCAACACACGTGCAGCCCGGTGACGTCTCCCACGCCTTGATCCAGCAAGGAGAGAGGGAGAGGTTGGGGAAGACTCCGTCCAGCAGCAGCACAACGGCATGGTGGTGATGGAGGAGCGTGGCACTCCAGCAAGGCTTCGCCAAGCACTGCGAGAGATGAGGAGGGAGAGGGGTAGGGCTGCGCCAAGAGAGAGATGTTCTCATGTGTATGGCAGCCCCAAAACCCCCACTATATATAGGGGAGGGGGAGGGGCTGCGCCCCCATCTAGGGTTCCCCCCCAAGGGGTGCGGCCAGCCCTAGATGGGAGTTGGAGGGGCGGCCAAAGGGGGAGAGAGGGGGGCGCACCACTAGGTGGGCCTTAGGCCCATCTGAGCCTAGGGTTTCCCCTTTCCCCCCCCCTTCCCTGCGCCTTGGGCCCCGTGTGGGAGGCGCACCAGCCCACCTAGGGGCTGGTCCCTTCCCACACTTGGCCCACGCAGCCCTCTGGGGCCGGTGGCCCCACCTGGTGGACCCCCGGGACCCTCCCGGTGGTCCCGGTACGTTACCGATAGCACCCGAAACTTTTCCGTTGACCAAAACAGGACTTCCCATATATAAATCTTTACCTCCGGACCATTCCAGAACTCCTCGTGACGTCCGGGATCTCATCCGGGACTCCGAACAACATTCGGTAACCATGTATATCTATTCCCTATAACCCTAGCGTCATCGAACCTTAAGTGTGTAGACCCTACGAGTTCGGGAACCATGCAGACATGACCGAGACGTTCTCCGGTCAATAACCAACAGCGGGATCTGGATACCCATGTTGGCTCCCACATGTTCCACGATGATCTCATCGGATGAACCACGATGTCGGGGATTCAATCAATCCCGTACAATTCCCTTTGTCAATCGGTATGTTACTTGCCCGAGATTCGATCGTTGGTATCCCGATACCTTGTTCAAACTCGTTACCGGCAAGTCTCTTTACTCGTTCAGTAACACATCATCCCGTGATCAACTCCTTGGTCACATTGTGCACATTATGATGATGTCCTACCGAGTGGGCCCAGAGATACCTCTCCGTTTACACGGAGTGACAAATCCCAGTCTCGATTCGTGCCAACCCAACAGACACTTTCGGAGATACCTGTAGTGCACCTTTATAGCCACCCAGTTATGTTGTGACGTTTGGTACACCCAAAGCATTCCTACGGTATCCGGGAGTTGCACAATCTTATGGTCTAAGGAAATGATACTTGACATTAGAAAAGCTCTTAGCAAACGAACTACACGATCTTGTGCTATGCTTAGGATTGGGTCTTGTCCATCACATCATTCTCCTAATGATGTTATCCCGTTATCAACGACATCCAATGTCCATGGTCAGGAAACCGTAACCATCTATTGATCAACGAGCTAGTCAACTAGAGGCTTACTAGGGACATGGTGTTGTCTATGTATCCACACATGTATCTGAGTTTCCTATCAATACAGTTCTAGCATGGATAATAAACGATTATCATGAACAAGGAAATATAATAACAACCAATTTATTATTGCCTCTAGGGCATATTTCCAACAAATACAACTACTTTGACCCAATCCTGGATATGGATGAGGTACTGGAGTTTGTTTCTCCTAGTCATTCCGGAATAGAATGGCCTAACGGACCACAAGAATAATTAGGCATCGATGAATGAATGCATGCATACTCTTGACTATCAATTGATAGACGAGGGCCAGGAAATAACTAAAGAGGGACAACCCAAAAGAACATATGATTTTCTGAGTTGTGGATGCATGGTTTAGCATGTCGAACGAAGTTCAACATTTCTTCCGGATAACCCATGCGGAAAGGGTAGAACTGGCAGATTCACAATATAGAATGGAGAACTCATCAAGAGCACTCTGGTCATGACCTTTTGGTTCAACGAGGAACTTCTGCCAAGGATGGTTTATGGTATTTGGAAGAAGGATATACCACGGACCTCGAGGACTATCGCAAGGTTACTAATATCTTAAGGGAACTAGCAAATACTAACAACATGAAGTAGGGTGAATCTCGGGTTCAAGAACCCAGGGATAGAATACCTACTAACTAATAACATCACGGGATGCTTTCGAGAATGATGGCCAGAATCATCACACGGGGAACATAAAACAGGGTAGATTACTAGGTGATCCTAACACCTAGGGTCATAATAATAGCTCCAACATATATGTCGAGGCAACAGAGTACCTCAACTCACCGATTAGTGTGATTAATCTGGCCCAAATGGACATCAGGAACATTGAGGAATGATTGCAAGTGCATCAGACTATCCAGAAACCTGGGATGACTCGGACAGCATAACGACTGTAAATGCTCAAAAGGATTTGAGACATCCTGCAAAACAGTGGCATGACCACTCAGCATCACAATATCAAGGTTCTGAGGCCAGCTATGAACACACGGAAGTAGTAGAAACTGAACTGAGACTTGAATCCATCAATCCTATAAGTCTATGGGTTAGTAACACGTCATCCTGATAAATAGATGAGAAGGCCTAGTTCTTAATCCCCATAGAAGAGAAGAGGATGACTCAGATCAGAAGGGCATAAGGTAAAGGAGTAAAAAGAGCCTTACGTTCCCTTCCACAATAAATTCCCTTATATAACTAAAGCATTTCTAGACTCAACTTCGACCAGTTTGGCTTGGTAATCCTACAGCCAGTCAGGCTCTGATACCAAAGCTGTCAGGACCCCGATTCCAAGTCACATCGATCTAGCTGGTAACACCTCATATCACTTTGCAGCCTCACGCACGGTATTCCCACGGGTGTCGCCTTACCATGGCCCGGGATCGTTGTCACGACCGGTTTTTCAATAATATAATTATTGAGAGACCAATCCCCTTTACGGACCAGTAAGGAAGAATTCCTTCTCACTGGTAGAAAATATCATGGTCACAGAAGAAAAATACCAGGAGTACTGAATATAATACAAAGTTGATCGAAACTGCCCAACAATTTATTACATGCACGCTGATAAAACAAGACGGCGGATAGGGTGGCATAACTACTAACTCACGGTAATAACGGTGGTGGAAATATCACCGCGAAGCAAGTGATATGACTCCTGAAGACTACATCTCTTCGAGCGTCGGAGAGAGGCTCGAGGGGACTTATTGCGGGTGGCGGAAGCGTATATAATACAAGTGACCAATATCCGGGATCGCGCAGGACTGACTGGGACTCCTCTAGGCGTCGGACGCGCTATCAAACTCTTCATCCAAGAGATCGCCTTCGTCAACATCTGGCCAAATCAACAAGCCAGGTGAGTACTGTGAAAGTACTCGCAAGACAGTTCGGACATAAGATATAACAAATGTAAACACGAAGCATATGAACAAGTTAACCAGTGCGTTCAGACATAGAGATAATAAATACTGGGTGCCAAGCGAGGGTCTGAATGACTCCTCGAGAGGAAACTGCAGAATAATAATACTGGTGCCAAACGAGTGTCTGAATGACTCCTCGGGAGGAAAATGCAAGAATAATAATACTGCCGCAGTCGGACGTCTGAGCGACATCACATAAAGGGCTTATAACAGAAAATAAAAGACGAACATGCCACAGTCGGACGTCTGAGCGACATCACATAAAGGGCGTATATTGTAGCTCAAAAATTCATTAGCTCGAGAGTATAAATTATCACAAGTACGAGACAAATATAAGGTTAGTCCATCCACGGTAATAATAATTTAAACTGGGTTTATCACTTGAGTTTGTTCACCGGGGACAAGTTTTCTACGCGGATAGATATGGGTATACTGATTTCACTACGTGATCATGGATACGATGACTTGGAAGGATTTGACTCTGCAGAGTTTGTACTTAACCACAGCCAACGGATTTCAGTAGTCACGGGGACTAATTCCGTTTACGGTGTTTTGGAAGAAACACGTCTAACCAGTACACACCCATTCAACATTCCGAAGCCAGGGATCACCCTCGGCAACGTTCAAGAAAAACCTTGAGACGGGGAGGCTACAACCTCGCGTAGCATGGGATCAAATTTCTATACGCGTGCTCTAAGGGGGTGCCCCCCCTCTCGGTCCCAACCGGAAACACCCATGCCCCCTGACCGGATGACTGGCTTTAATCCTGGGCCAAGGTACCATCATCCCGGCCTCTCTGTTTGGTGTGTACACGGAAAGAGGTTACCAACTTACTAAACCGCATCCTGGCAAATGAAACATGTGGCAGCACGGAGGGGAAAAGAACGATAACGTGACTCCGTCCACGCTAACGTCGGAAATAGTCGGATGACGCAAGGCTGGTATGCTACAACAGTACCACCTTGCTGCCCTTCATGTCACCACATGATTAGGCCATCTCTCATCAGAGATCATCGCAACTTTGGAACATGCGGGTGGTTGCCTTACAAGCAACGAGGTATTCACTGATACTCATATGCCACGCACAAACTTTCACGCAACCATGCAAAACACCTATCATATCAAATGTTTAAACATGCTTGCCTGGTTCAGAGAAGTCGGAGTCTAGCTCGGCGAAGTTCGCGGCTCCGTCACCTCTTCCGGAACCTACGGCAATAACGAAAACGGGCACTAACGTGAAAATCAATGCGTGCACAGAAACTTCTCCAAAAAATTTCCAAATAAATCCCATAAAAAACTAGACAAAATTTTAAGAAGGTCAGAAAAAGAATCACTCAAAAATCACTTTTTATTAAAAAGTTATAAAGGTTTCTGTCCAGGGACCTATCTGTAATGAAACAGAAAAGTCCCAGGGTTTTAACTGAGAAAACAGAAAACGGTTCGATTGGAAATGCGCAAGCTCAAGGGGAAAGCGTATTTTGCCCGAAGGCGCCAACAGAAAACGGTTTGAGGGGGAATAGAACAGAGGCTGACATGGGGGTCCCGCATGTCAGGTTTGAAAAGCTCGCCGGCGCCCGAAGACTGCAGTGAACGCCGGCGTCGAACCACGGCGAGTTAGGAGGATCGGAGGGTACCAAGAGCTTCAGCGTGTCCTTCCACGTCGGTGGGTGGTGGACTCGACCAACGGGGAGCACCACGTCGACGGCGACACTTTCTCCGGCGGACGGCGGCTCGGGTGGTGGTGGAGAACTCCGGTGGAGGGCTGCAAACTTCGAATCGAAGCGCGGGTCAGAAGGAGGGATGCATAGTGAAGCTACTGGCAAGAGATGGGAGGCATAGGCGCATGCACGGGAGCGAATCGAGAAGGATCCCGTGGGGGGTCGCGGCGGCCGGAGTCGAGGAAGGAGACCTCCTCGGGGCTCTTCCAGTGGCTGTGCGTGCTCTAGGTGGAGTGCAGGGATGGTGCGGGTTCGAGTTGAAGCTCGGGGCCTCTATTTATAGGCGGATCGACGGGGTGGCCGTGAACGGAGAATCTCCGGCGAGCAATTACGGTGAGGCAGTGGATTGGCAGGAGGTTTGAGTGGTCAGGCAGCATCAGTGGAGGTTACTGGTGTCGTTCCTCCGCTAATCCCGGCTGGTCTTGGCGTAACGGCGTCGGTCCACGGTGAAGTGGCCGCACGGGCACGTCGGCGGCAGAGAGCGCGCTCTGTGCCCTGCGGTTCACGAAGAGAGTGGCAGCGGGTTCAGGGGAGTGGAAGGCCACACGGCGTGCTCCGGTGGCTTGGGCGGCGCTGGGTGGCGCCGTCGGCGCTGCGCCTCTCTCTGGCGGCCGCAAAGCCGCCGCTGGCGTCGGTCACGGGGCGGCGCACCTTCTGCTGCTCGTCGCCGACGTCCACAAGGTGCCAGGCGTTCGTGCGGAGCAGGAACAAGGAGGAGGGGACGAGGAGCAAGACGCCAACGCTGCACTGTCGAGATCGACAACATGTTCTGAAGAAAACGACAGTAGGGCACTGAATTGAATTTCTGAATCTCTGAACTTGATATTGACAAAGCACTGCAGGTGTTCGACAGAATGATTAGGCAAGCAGAAAAAAAATTCTGGAGCTGGTACTTGGTGAGGTGACCACTCAATGCACCCAGAGGCTGCCTGATTTTACTTGGAATTTTTGGAAAAGGATTCGAATGAATTTCACCAAATTTGACAAATCTGGTCCAAACTTGCAGCAAGTGTAGTTTGAAAATTTTGAACTGAAGACCAGTGGATCTTCATGGATCTTGGTTGAGGGTTCAAAGAACTAGGGAGGGGAGTTGGTTTGGGGGCAAAAATCAAAGCAGAGATGGTAGCTCCTTTGTAAATCACCAATGGCTGGAATAGAAGACAGAAGTTTATTTGAATATGTTTTGAATGGAAAAAAATTTATATGGAGAGGTACAACTTGCTGGATTTGATGCAAAACATGATCCAAAGATGAGGGGAGGGTTAGGAGAATGGATTTGCACTAAGGCCATGGCAAGAGGGAATTGTTGAAAGTGGCAAGGGATTATTCCAAAAGCCATAGTGCATTTTCAAGAGATTTTTAAAAGTCATTTTCCTCAAGTGAAAAGTATTTTGTCTTGAGTCCAAAGTAAAAGCAAGAACCTCCAAGACCAAAAACAAGTCTTGGGTGAATCCAAATAAAACTCTTGTCATGAGAAAAATATTTGAAAGGGAGGGTCCTTATGAAGAAAATTTTTAATTCACCTCCCTCAAGTCAAATAAAATCTTTTGAAAAATCCAAATAAAATTTTGGGTGTCACAACACCTACCCCCTTAGGAAAAATCTCGTCCTCGAGATTTCTGCTGATCCTCAAATAGATATGGATATTCTGCCCGGAGAAAATCTTCCCTTTCCCATGTGGCTTCATCCTTAGAGTGGTTGCTCCACTGAACTCTGAAAAACTTTGTCGTTTTCTGACGGGTCCTCCGTTCAGACTCTTCTAAAATCTTTACTGGCCTCTCTCTGTAGGTGAGGTTTGGTTGCACATCAATGCTTTCATGGGATACCTGCTTCTCTGGGTTACTCACACATTTTCTCAATTGTGAGACGTGGAATACGTCATGGACGTCTGACAGTTCCTTGGGCAAGTCTAGTTGGTAGGCTACCGTGCCTCTTCGTGCTTTTACACAAAAGGGTCCAATAAATCTCGGGGCTAGCTTTCCCTTAATTTTGAACCGTTGCAGACCCCTCATAGGAGATACTCGGAGGTATACGGAATCACCGGGTTCAAAGCTGACCTCACGATGTTTCTGATCATAGTAGCTCTTTTGTCGGCTCTGCGCTGTCTTCAGTCTGTCCCTGATCTGCTTAACTTTCTCCTCGGCCTCTTTAAGCATGTCTGGGCCGAAGATACGGCTGTCACCTGTTTCTGACCAATTCAGTGGGGTACGACACCTCCGTCCGTACAATGCTTCAAAGGGTGCCATTTGCAAGCTGGCTTGGTAACTGTTGTTGTAAGCAAATTCGGCATACGGCAAACTCTCTTCCCAACTGGACCCATAGGTGAGCACACAGGCTCTTAGCATATCCTCTAGGATTTGGTTTACACGTTCCGTTTGTCCATCAGTCTGAGGGTGGTATGCTGTACTGAAAGCTAGTTGCGTGCCCGGAGCTTGTTGTAGGTGATCCCAAAATTTGGAGACGAATTGTGTACCTCGGTCGGATATTATAGTCTTTGGGACTCCATGCAAACAAACTATACGAGAGAGATAAAGTTTGGCCAGTCTTTGCGTGGAGTAGGTAGTCTTCACGGGAATGAAATGAGCAACCTTGGTTAGTCGGTCTGTGATGACCCATATGGCGTCGTTTCCGCGTTGTGATCGGGGTAATCCGACAATGAAGTCCATTCCTATTTCATTCCATTTCCACTCCGGTATCCTGTTTGGCTGGAGTAGCCCTGCTGGCTTTTGATGCTCGGCCTTGATGCACTGACATGAATCGCAACAAGCAATAAATGTGGCTATATCTCTTTTCATGCCGTGCCACCAAAATCTTTCCTGAATGTCCTTGTACATTTTGGTCCCTCCAGGATGGATCGAGTATGGAGCGGTGTGGCTTTCGGTCAAGATTTGTTGCTTGAGTTCCTCAATGTTGGGTTCGCAAAGTCGATCTCCGTACCATAATGTTCCTTCACTGTCTGTGATGATCTCTGAAGCCTTACCAAGGTCCATTTTCTTCTTTATACCTTCGATGCTGGGATGTCCCTGTTGAGCCTTCTTAATTTGTTCCACCAGGGTGGGTTGTATCTCCAGCTTTGATACGGTGCCCTCAGAGACTAACATCATGTTGAGCCTAGCGAACTCTTGCTGAAACTCAGGCCTCAAGTTTTGCGGACCGTCATTGTCCAGGCTGGGGTTTCGACTAAGGGCATCGGCCACTACATTTGCTTTCCCTGGATGGTAGTGAATACCGACATCATAGTCCTTGACCAGTTCTAACCAGCGTCGTTGGCGTAAATTTAGCTCCGGCTGTGTGAAAATATATTTGAGGCTCTTATGGTCCGTATATATTTCACAGCGATTTCCCAACAGAAAGTGCCTCCACTCCTTGAGTGCATGAATGACTGCTGCTAGCTCCAGGTCATGTGTTGGGTAATTTTCCTCATGTTTTCGCAGCTGCCTGGAGGCATATGCGACAACTTTGCCATCCTGCATTAGTACACACCCGAGACCTTTTCGGGATGCGTCACAATAAACTTCAAAACTCTTGTGTATGTCTGGCACAGTTAAGACCGGTGCGGTTGTCAGCTTCTTCTTGAGTTCTTGGAAGCTTTTCTCGCATGCTTCCTTCCATACAAATTTCTTGTCCTTCTTGAGTAACTGTGTCATAGGTTTTGCCACAGTGGAGAATCCTTCAATAAATCTTCTGTAATATCCGGCCATTCCTAGGAAACTCCGCACATCTGTAACGTTGGCGGGCGGCTTCCAGTCAAGTATGGCTTTGACCTTTTCTGGGTCTACGGCCACGCCTTCTTGGTTCAATATATGGCCTAAGAAACCAACTTGTCTTAGCCAAAATTCACACTTGCTAAATTTGGCGTACAATTGATGTTTCCTCAATTCTCCCAAAACAATTCTGAGGTGCTCAGCATGCTCTTCTAGCGTCCTTGAGTAAACCAGAATATCGTTAATGAATACCACAACAAATTTGTCCATGAATTTCATAAACACTTTGTTCATGAGGTGGACGAAATATGCGGGGGCGTTTGTTATACCAAAAGGCATCACTGTGAACTCATATAATCCGTATCTGGAAGTGAATGTTGTCTTGGGAATATCTTCTGTCCGTACTTTCAGTTGATGATATCCCGATCTCAAATCAATCTTTGAGAATACCTTGGCTTGTGCGAGCTGGTCAAACAAATCATTTATCCGTGGCATCGGATATTTGTTTTTGATGGTGACCATGTTGAGCGCTCGATAGTCTATACACAGTCGCAGTGTCCCATCCTTTTTCTTGGCGAACAACACTGGCGATCCCCAAGGTGAGGAGCTGGCTCGGATAAATCCTTTGTCCAACAATTCCTTTATCTGCTTCTTCAACTCCACTAATTCTGAGGGTGCCATTCTATAAGGCTTCTTATAGATGGGAGCGGTGCCAGGTGCTAGTTCGATGCTGAATTCTATTTCTCGGTCCGGTGGCATGCCTGGCAGTTCTTCAGGGAACACATCAGGAAACTCGCATACCACTGGAACTCTTCTCAGTTCAGAAATGTCCACTTTGTTCAGTTTTGGTTGCTGTGACCATGGTCTTTCTTGAGCTGTAACTTTTATTGTCTTGCCATGATGGTGAGTGAGAATCACGGTCCGATTGAAACAGTCAATGAATCCTTTGCTGGTGGTCAACCAGTCCATCCCTAAAATGACATCCAGTCCTTTACTCTCCAACACGATGAGATTTGCTAGGAATTGTAGTCCTTCGAACTCAATGACCACTCCTTGGCAGTAACCCTGAGCGATTTGCTTATTTCCGGGGGACTTGATGATCATAGATTTTTCCAAGGGAAGTATCGGAAAACCATGTTGTAAAACAAAACTCTTCGAAACGAACGAATGGGAAGCTCCGGAATCAAACAAAACCGTGGCAGGTACTGTGTTGACAGGGAACGTACCGAGCACGATGTCTGGGGCATTCTGCGCTTCTTCCTTGGTCACATGGTTCAGGTGACCCTTCCTGTGGTTGTTGTTGGGATTAAAATTGTTGCTCTTGGGGGCTGGATTGTTTCCACCATTGTTTGGTTTGGGGGCCGCGTTCCTCGGCTTTGGGCATTGTTTTGCATAGTGCCCTTCTTGACCACAAGCATAGCAGGTGACCCCTGGACGGTACGTGTACTCCTTGTCCCTGGCATGAAACTGTCCGACGGGCCTTGGATCAGTAGTCGTGGATCTCCTTGCTTCTGTTCATGGAACCTCAGCCTTGCTTCGGTTGTTGCGAGCAAGAGTCGTCTTGTCCCTCTTTCGCTTACGGATATCTTCCAGGCTACGACGCTCATTCTCCAAGGTAATGGCCTTGTCCACCAGAGTTTTAAAGTCCGGAAAGGTGTGTACAATCAGTTGGCATCTTAGTGCTGGTGCCAGGCCGTCCAGGAACTTTTCCATCTTCTTGTTTTCTGTCATGTGCTCGTCGTAGGCATAACGAGATAGCTGTGTAAACTGACCATTGTATTCTGTCACTGACATGCCTCTCTGCTTCAGGTCATCAAACTCTCTCTTCTTGATTTTTATGATGCTCCTGGGGATGTGTGCCCCACGGAAGCCTTCCTTGAACTCTTCCCAGGTGATGTTGTGTTCACTGGGATGCATGTGTAGGAAGTTTTCCCACCATACTGCAGCTGCTCCAGTAAGGTAGTGTGGTGCATAAAGCACCTTCTCATGATCTGAACACTGAGCAATAATCAGTTTCCTTTCAATGTCACGAAGCCAATCATCGGCTTCCAGTGGCCTATCGGTGTGAGCAAAAGTTGAGGGGCGAGTCTTCTGTAACTCGGATAACTTGGAATGTGGTTGATAGGGCTCACGGTGGTTTCCCATATTGATGACATGATTCATCATCTCTTGGTGCTGTTGCTGGCTTTGCTCGAAGAGACGGCATACTTGAGACAGGGCTGCTTCGCTATCTTGTTGACTGGACTGACCCTGAGTGAAATTGTTGCTAGTCTGTGTCCCATAAACCTCTTCTGGCTGATTGGGCATGGAGCGAGTCCACGGACGAGACATTTTTCCAGTCTGGGGTATTATTTTGCAAAACCCATGAGAAAAACTGTGTAGCACAAGGAAAACTTTGCAAAGGTAACAATTTAAAAGACCTCAAGGTTTTCAAGGAAAACATACGCGGTTTTGCATGGAGAAAAGACTGCTTAACACAAATCTTACACGCGAAATACAAACACATGATACAGCACTCAGGATATGCGTACACATTCCTGACATGTTATTTAGACTAGCGTACTCCTCCGGAGGGCAGCAAACACACCAATACAAACTAGCGTACAGAGGAAACATATCATACAAGCAGACATAACGCGCGGCTAGTCGGCGCTCTCAGTCGGAGATGGTGAAGATTTCCTTCCCCTTGCCAATGGCAAGGCTCAGCGGTCCAGGAGAATCAACCTCCACCTCCTCTCTAGCTGGCTCCTGGCGCGTAACGCTGCGCTGCGGTGACAGTGCGGGAGCGACGGGTGGCAGAGCGGGTGCGGCGGGTGGTGCGGCTCTGACTGGAGTAGGAGCGATGACTCGGTCGAACTCCTCAGTGGTAGGCAGACGGCGAGCAGTGGCCAAAACGGCCGGTGCATAAGAGGCTGAAGACGAGACGAAGGTCAGAGGCGGTGCCGTGTGGAGTAGCTCCTTCCTGCTGGCAGGACCGCCCCGGACTAAGTCCATGCGGGCAGCCACAAGATCGTCTACGAGATTGTTGAAAGACTCCTCCAGAGCCTTGAGATAGTCCACAACCATCTCGATGGCTTCATCTCGCTCTCCCCGATGGCAGGCGAATGCATAGTGACTGGTGTATGGCACATGGCATGGGAGGTAGCGGTAGCGACGAGTCTTCATCGTAGGAAGGATGTCCCGAAGACGAGCTATCGCCTCACGGGCAGCCATCTGCATGGCATGCCTCTCCGTAGGCATGGCCCTTCCCACAAAACGGAAGTGGTGAGCTGCAGAGCGTCCTCCCTTGAATTGCACCACAGCTTGGTGCATAGACACGTCGTCGCTGAGCTTGTGTTGATAGAGCGTGAACTCCGGGCGGGCTGCTGGCCCGATCGCGAGCTTGGTGATGGAGACGAGGAGCTTGACAAACCCCTCGGGCACGTTCGTGAACACTCGATTCTCACAGCTGCTACCAGCCATCTACAAAAGTAGGCAAAAATTCTGAGTAGTCATGTCATAAATTTATGATGACCAACAGAAAATAGCTACAATTGCAAAATGCTGGAAAAGCACAAAAGACGCTAATAACCGATTAGCAATCGCACCTAGTGGCTTCCTACAGTCAGCCTGGCTCTGATACCAAGCTTGTCACGACCGGTTTTTCAATAATATAATTATTGAGAAACCAATCCCCTTTACGGACCAGTAAGGAAGAATTCCTTCTCACTGGTAGACAATATCATGGTCACAGAAGAAAAATACCAGGAGTACTGAATATAATACAAAGTTGAGCGGAAACTGCCCAACAATTTATTACATGCACGCCGATAAAACAAGACGGCGGATAGGGTGGCATAACTACTAACTCACGGTAATAACGGTGGTGCAAATATCACCGCAAAGCAAGTGATATGACTCCTGAAGACTACAGCTCTTCGAGCGTCGGAGAGAGGCTCGAGGAGACTTATTGCGGGTGGCGGAAGCATATATAATACAAGTGACCAATATCCGGGATCGCGCAGGACTGACTGGGACTCCTCTAGGCGTCGGACGCGCTATCAAACTCTTCATCCAAGAGATCGCCTTCGTCAACATCTGGCCAAATCAACAAGCCAGGTGAGTACTGTGAAAGTACTCGCAAGACAGTTCGGACATAAGATATAACAAATGTAAACACGAAGCATATGAACAAGTTAACCAGTGCGTTCAGACATAGAGATAATAAATACTGGGTGCCAAGCGAGGGTCTGAATGACTCCTCGAGAGGAAACTGCAGAATAATAATACTGGTGCCAAACGAGTGTCTGAATGACTCCTCGGGAGGAAAATGCAAGAATAATAATACTGCCGCAGTCGGACGTCTGAGCGACATCACATAAAGGGCTTATAACAGAAAATAAAAGACGAACATGCCACAGTCGGACGTCTGAGCGACATCACATAAAGGGCGTATATTGTAGCTCAAAAATTCATTAGCTCGAGAGTATAAATTATCACAAGTACGAGACAAATATAAGGTTAGTCCATCCACAGTAATAATAATTTAAACTGGGTTTACCACTTGAGTTTGTTCACCGGGGACAAGTTTTCTACGCGGATAGATATGGGTATACTGATTTCACTACGTGATCATGGATACGATGACTTGGAAGGATTTGACTCTGCAGAGTTTGTACTTAACCACAGCCAACGGATTTCAGTAGTCACGGGGACTAGTTCTGTTTACGGTGTTTTGGAAGAAACACGTCTAACCAGTACACACCCATTCAACATTCCGAAGCCAGGGATCACCCTCGGCAACGTTCAAGAAAAACCTTGAGACGGGGAGGCTACAACCTCGCGTAGCATGGGATCAAATTTCTATACGCGCGCTCTAAGGGGCTGCCCCCCCTCTCGGTCCCAACCGGAAACACCCATGCCCCCTGACCGGATGACTGGCTTTAATCCTGGGCCAAGGTACCATCATCCCGGCCTCTCTGTTTGGTGTGTACACGGAAAGAGGTTACCAACTTACTAAACCGCATCCTGGCAAATGAAACATGTGGCAGCACGGAGGGGAAAAGAACGATAACGTGACTCCGTCCACGCTAACGTCAGAAATAGTCGGATGACGCAAGGCTGGTATGCTACAACAGTACCACCTTGCTGCCCTTCATGTCACCACATGATTAGGCCATCTCTCATCAGAGATCATCGCAACTTTGGAACATGCGGGTGGTTGCCTTACAAGCAACGAGGTATTCACCGATACTCATATGCCACGCACAAACTTTCACGCAACCATGCAAAACACCTATCATATCAAATGTTCAAACATGCTTGCCTGGTTCGGAGAAGTCGGAGTCTAGCTCGGAGAAGTTCGCGGCTCCGTCACCTCTTCCGGAACCTACGGCAATAACGAAAACGGGCACTAACGTGAAAATCAACGCGTGCACAGAAACTTCTCCAAAAAATTTCCAAATAAATCCCATAAAAACTAGACAAAATTTTAAGAATGTTAGAAAAAGAATCACTCAAAAATCACTTTTTATTAAAAAGTTATAAAGGTTTCTGTCCAGGGACCTATCTATAATGAAACAGAAAAGTCCCAGGGTTTTAACTGAGAAAATAGAAAACGGTTCGATTGGAAATGCGCAAGCTCAAGGGGAAAGCGTATTTTGCCCGAAGGCGCCAACAGAAAACGGTTCGAGGGGGAATAGAACAGAGGCTGACATGGGGGTCCCGCATGTCAGGTTTGAAAAGCTCGCCGGCGCCCGAAGACTGCAGTGAACGCCGGCGTCGAACCACGGCGAGTTAGGAGGATCGGAGGGTACCAAGAGCTTCAGCGTGTCCTTCCGCGTCGGTGGGTGGTGGACTCGACCAACGGGGAGCACCACGTCGACGGCGACACTTTCTTCGGCGGACGGCGGCTCGGGTGGTGGTGGAGAACTCCGGTGGAGGGCTGCAAACTTCAAATCGAAGCGCGGGTCAGAAGGAGGGATGCATAGTGAAGCTACTGGCAAGATATGGGAGGCAGAGGCGCACGCACGGGAGCGAATCGAGCTGGATCCCGTGGCGGGTCGCGGCGGCCGGAGTCGAGGAAGGAGACCTCCTCGGGGCTCTTCCAATGGCTGGGCGTGCTCTAGGTGGAGTGCAGGGATGGTGTGGGTTCGAGTTGAAGCTCGGGGCCTCTATTTATAGGCGGATCGATGGGGTGGCCGTGAACGGAGAATCTCCGGCGAGCAATTACGGCGAGGCAGTGGATTGGCAGGAGGTTTGAGTGGTCAGGCAGCATCAGTGGAGGTTACTGGTGTCGTTCCTCCGCTAATCCCGGCTGGTCTTGGCGTAACGGCGTCGGTCCACGGTGAAGTGGCCGCACGGGCACGTCGGCAGCAGAGAACGCGCTCCGCGCCCTGCGGTTCACGACGAGAGTGGCAGCGGGTTCGGGGGAGTGGAAGGCCACGCGGCGTACTCCGGTGGCTTGGGCGGCGCTGGGTGGCGCCGTCGGCGCTGCGCCTCTCTCTGGCGGCCGCAAAGCCGCCGCTGGCGTCGGTCACGGGGCGCGCACCTTCTGCTGCTCGTCGCCGACGTCCACAAGGTGCCAGGCGTTCGTGCGGAGCAGGAACAAGGAGGAGGGGACGAGGAGCAAGGCGCCAACGCTGCACTGTCGAGATCGACAACATGTTCTGAAGAAAACGACAGTAGGGCACTGAACTGAATTTCTGAATCTCTGAACTTGATATTGACAAAGCACTGCAGGTGTTCGACAGCATGATTAGGCAAGCAGAAAAAAATTTCTGGAGCTGGTACTTGGTGAGGTGACCACTCAATGCACACAGAGGCTGCCTGATTTTACTTGGAATTTTTGGAAAAGGATTCGAATGAATTTCACCAAATTTGACAAATCTGGTCCAAACTTGCAGCAAGTGTAGTTTGAAAATTTTGAACTGAAGACCAGTGGGTCTTCATGGATCTTGGTTGAGGGTTCAAAGAACTAGGGAGGGGAGTTGGTTTGGGGGAAAATCAAAGCAGAGATGGTAGCTCCTTTGTAAATCACCAATGGCTAGAATAGAAGACAGAAGTTTATTTGAATATGTTTTGAATGGAAAAAAAATTATATGGAGAGGTACAACTTGCTGGATTTGATGCAAAACATGATCCAAAGATGAGGGGAGGGTTAGGAGAATGGATTTGCACTAAGGCCATGGCAAGAGGGAATTGTTGAAAGTGGCAAGAGATTATTCCAAAAGCCATAGTGCATTTTCAAGAGATTTTTAAAAGTCATTTTCCTCAAGTGAAAAGTATTTTGTCTTGAGTCCAAAGTAAAAGCAAGAACCTCCAAGACCAAAAACAAGTCTTGGGTGAATCCAAATAAAACTCTTGTCATGAGAAAAATATTTGAAAGGGAGGGTCCTTATGAAGAAATTTTTTAATTCACCTCCCTCAAGTCAAATAAAATCTTTTGAAAAATCCAAATAAAATTTTGGGTGTCACAACCGTTTGCACCTTTTGGCTCACGTATATGATAGTGTCACTAGCATCCATATGACAGAGAACCCAGGCCGACATGACTAGTCATGAACCCAAAGTGGCACTAACTTACGGGGACAGGCATACATGAATCAACATCGAGCATGTCGGTCAGCAGCGTGCGAATCCGGGCTGTAGCACTGGGCTAACAGGACTCCGGTGAACCGGGCTGTAGCAGGCTAGGCAGGACTCCGGATGTCACCGCGTGACATTTCCCCGAAGGGACAGACACAGGAACGAAGTGAATCACATGCTGGCCAGTCAAGTGTTCCGGAGCAGTAGTGCTAGGCTAACAGGACTCTAGTGAACCGGGCTGTAGCGGACTACTATGGCTCATGGAAGCACAAGACTACATTTCCCCATAAGAGAGGCTACCAAGGATAAACAACTAGGTTGTCGGATCCCACACATACCAAGCATTTCAATCATACACACAATATGCTCGATATGTGTAAATACAACATGGCATCACAACATAACTCTACGACTCAAGAATTTATTCATTAGGCCCCGAGGGGCGAGATATTACAAACATGGGTCTCATGACCCAACATTCAGAGCATACAAGTCAAAGCACATGCGGAAGCTTAACATGTCTGAGTACAGACATCTACAAATGAAAAAGGCTGAGAAGCCTGAGTATCTACCAGATCCTTCCGAGGGCACAAGATCATAGCTGAGGTATCAAGCTAAACGTCGAAGTCCACACGGAACTACTAGCGAGACCGACGTCTCTCAGCAAAACATAAAATAGGCAAACGTGAGTACAAATGTACCCAGCAAGACTTACATCAGATCTAGCTACATATGCATCAGTATCAACAAAGGGGGTGGTGGAGTTTAACTGCAGCAAGCCAGCTTTGACTCGGTGGCTATCTGAACTACGACTGCAAGTAACTCTTTTGAGGTGGCGCACACGAGTCCACATATTCACCATGCAATACACCACTATGGATCCGCTCCCGTCAACCTACGAGAAACGCCATCCATAGCACTCACGCTTATCTTGCGAGTTTTAGAGTATCCACTTCAAGTTATCTATGAACTGTTATAGACAACCCATAAGTCCTTTACCGTGGACGCGGCTATTCGAATAGATCATTTATAACCCTGCAGGGATGTACTTCTTCACACATGTTTCCACCACTTAGCGTCTGCACAGGACATGTGCTCGGCAGACTTCAAGCGAAAGCCGACGTGGGTGTAGACCACGACCTAACTAACCACACAAGTCTCTAGTCGAGGTTTATCGCCTATTCGGGTTCCATCCGCGAGGAGATCCGGCTGGAGTTTCGCTCACAGCCCCAAACGATGTGTGCAGGGTTCCCGAGACACCAAACGGGCGCTCGGTACACCGTGCCACGTGCCTACCGCATCACAGCCCACCCCTCGGGTTAGCGCTGCGCACGGTCTCCAGCATACTACAAACACCAGAAACTACTTGCAACTCCTGGACAGAGGACAAGGGGGTTAATAAGCCGAGCGGGGTCATATTTCAGGGCCCAACGTGTGGTAGTAGTTGTTCATGGATCACAAACACAGAACTCGGTTCCTGAGGACGGCTGCAATGAGACAACCCACCATGTAATCCTACATGGCCTCTCACCGCTACCTTTACCAAATCATGTTCACACACTTAGCTCACACACAGTAGGACATGTTCATCACCATTCCAATTCATCCCCGATGAATCAGACCTGACACAACTCTAAGCAGTAGTAGGCATGACAAACAAGCATGAATGAGTAGGCACATCAGGGCTCAAACAACTCCTACTCATGCTAGTGGGTTTCGTCTAATTACTGTGGCAATGACTCATGCAGAGGAAAAGGGGTTCAGCTACCGCAGCATGTAATAGTTGAATCGATGTTGTCCTAATGCAGTAAAAGAGAGCAGGAGCGAGAGAGTGGGCTTGTATCGGAATGAACAAGGGGGTTTTTCTTGCCTGACGGAGTGGTAGTAGGATACTGCCCTTCAGTCGGCTATTCGTGGGTATCCTCGGAGGCAGAACCTACCACGAAAGACACATCGGAACACAATCATCACATGGCAATATGCAACAATATGATGCATGCTATGACATGGCAATATGGGTTTGTTTTGGCTAATGCATTCTAAAACAGGTTGGTTTGAGTCCATTTGAATCAAAGATTCAAATGAAAGCCCATGATATGAAGTCATATTAATGCATTATCTTGTTTCACTTAAGCAGCAAGGTTAAAGTGTTCTGACATGCATGAAAATTGTACAGATGGATAGATTGGATTTTTTTGATAATTTTTCATATATAAATTATTTCAATCTGAGCTACGGTTGAATTTATATGAATTTTTGAAGTTTGTAGTATTTTCTGGAATTTCCTGTATAAGAATAAATCCAGAAAAAGGTTAACTGCATCAGCATGACGTCAGGGTGACGTCAGCAGGTCAAAGGCGCCAGCCCAGGTCAAACCTGACGGCTGGGACCCACATGTCAGTGTAACAACTAACTAACAGAGTTATTTAGTGTTACGTTAGCACTAATCTAGGTTATTTAGGGCCTGGGCCCACATGTCAGTGAGTCAATCAATTAACTAAGTTAATTAGCGCTAACTAATCTAACACCTAAACTAAACAGGGGCATGGCCCACACGTGAGTGACCCTCGGGGGTCAAACCCTAGGTCAAACGAGTCAACTTCGCCGGCGGCTCGACGCCGGCGACGACAGACACGGCGGAGGGCTTCGGAAACGAGCCACAGGGCATCATTTCGAACGCGGTTAGTTGCATTCGAACGCACGCAGTGGCGCGCGTCGAACAGTGGTGGAGGGAGGTGCTGGGGTGGCCGAGAACGACGATGGTGAGCACGTCCACGGTGGCCGGAGTTCGGGCGACCACGGGTTCGATGCTGCAGAGAGCGAGCGGGCTAGTTTTTGTGCTAGGAATGCTCTACGGGGCACTACGAATGCGTTGGGCTCGCCGGGGTGACCAAATGGTCACCGGAGCTACGCCGACGGCGAGCTCTAGCGGAACTTGTTACGGCCATCTACGAAACGACGGCTACGACGAGCGGCAAGCCACAGGGTTAGGGGGGAAACGTGCAGGAGCTCACGGTGGGTTGGATGCGGTAGAAGGCGAGCTCGGGGAGGCAGAGACGACGGCGAATCAACGAGCGTGGCCTTCGGCGACCGAGGAGGAACAAGGTGGAGTAGCCGGTGATGCAGGTCGTCCCAGCGCTTGGGGCCGGGGTGGGGCGAAGCAGCGGTCGTCGGCGGTTCTTCTGGAAGCATCGGCGAGGCAAGGGGTGGAAGATGGCCGCGGTGGTGCTCGTCGCCTTGGGTGCGGCTACGTCGGCCATGGCGGGGAGAGGGCGAGAGAGAGGGCAAGGGGAAAGTGAGGTGTCGGTGAGGTCGGGGCGGCACCGAGGAGGCGTTTCGAGGCGCTGCGCTGGCGCGGGCGAGGGCAGGCAGGCAGGGAGGTGGCGTGGCGAGCTCGGCGGCGTCGCGGTGTCCCTCCTCTGCCTACTGGCAGAGGTAGGTGATGACTGGCACGGGCGAGATGGGTCGGGCCAACTTTGCCTAGTTGGGCTGTAGGTAAGGCCAGGTAAGCCTTTTCCTTTTCCTGTTTTTCTTTTTTCTATTTTGTTTTCTTTGTTCTGATTTAGTTTAGGAACTAAATCATTTTAGATAATTCTGAAAATTGTTTTGGTGGTTAACTGAATTATTTCAGGGCTCCACAAATAACTTCAGAATAATTGGACCATTTAAATATATATAGCATTTAAACGGCTCCAAATCAAATACTTTTGTGTTAATTCAAAAATCCAAAGATGGCCTAGAAATATATTCATCATTTTTGGGAGAGGTTTTCACCTTAACGAGAAATCATGAACTTTTCTTAGGGACATTTTGGGTTTATTGAAAAAGATTTTAATCAAGCCTAGATGGATTGATTTAGTGCTAGGGTTTGAACAATCCCCATTTCAAGTTTAAGAGAAAATTAGACATGATGCAACAACCAAGCTATTCCAAGTGCATAGCAAGGCTAGGGATGTTACAGCAGGCACCTGCGTGGCAACATGCAGCTCCCAGGCCAACTCATCGAGCGCTTGCGTGGCGGCATGCAGATCTTCGTGAAGGGTCCGCCACCTCAGCTGCCTAACTGCCTACATGGCACCATGCACCTCACTGGCCAGGGCGCGTGTCAAGGCGAGGAGGAGCGGCGACGGACGGGACGGGCCTCGCCCCCATCCCCAATAAAGCAAGGGGACACCTAAGCTACGCATTAAATGCGTCTTGTCCTGTAATACGAGCAATAAGCTCAGAGCACTGTACGCCTTTCCACCTCCTGTGTGTCACTGTGGCAGCCCCTTTCAACTATAAAAGGAGGCCCATGGCATACTGGAGGAGGATTCGGCTCTTTCGAACCACACACTGACCACAGCTAGTTCGAGAGCTCAAGAACTCTCAGAAATACACCCACCAAAGCAGGACTAGGTTTTACGCATCCTCGCCCGAACCTGGGTAAACGATCCCTGTGCTGTCTACTAGCCCTGCTCTCCTCGCAACCATGCGCCCCGGCAACCGTAGTAGGGATTCTTGTGATCCCATAGGTGTCGTTCCACACCGACATCTTTGGTGCACCAGGTAGGGGGCGCAATTGTGAGAATCTGGTCTGGTAGTTAGCCTAGCAGTTCTTCGTCGCCATGGCCCCTAAGAAGAAGACGGCCACGGCGATCGGCTCGTTGGGAGCCGAACTGCCCGTGCCGGTCACAGACAGTACCCGGGCTGCGGCCCGCGAGCACCAGGATCGCCCAGGCAGTCGGAGCCTGGCGAGCGGCGTCGTTTGCGCGCCAGACGACCGGCTACACGTCGCCGGATCCAAAGACGGAGCTAGGCCCCCCGCAGACGGCGCGGGGCCCTCCGGGGGTGTCGTTGTGCCGACTCCGGGTGGCACGGCGACCTCCAGGACGCCTACACCGGCGACCACCGTGCATTCTTCCCATGGTGTGCGCGCCGAACAGCGTCACCGTGTTGGTGACCCTGGGCACCGCCGTGGGAAGAGCCCTGTGTGTCATCGGCAAGATGAAGGGGTTCAGCACGCTCGCCGAAGCACTGGCGAAAATGGCACGCAGCCGCTGGGTCATGACGGAGCTCCTTCTAACGTAGTTAGAAGTCGAAGCGCACCGCGATCCACGCAGCTGTCGCCGCCGTCCACACCAGCGGAAGCTTTGGCGCGCGCGCAGCTGCTCCTCGATTTCCCTCCCGCTGCGGAGAAGCTCGACGAGTGGAGGGCCACCATCCGGAGCCTCATCGTCGTCGCCAACAAACACGATCCGCGACCAGCGGGGCCCTCGGGTCGGCGCCCCACCGAGCCACCACATGCTGGCGCTGGGAGGACCGAGGAAGCTGCGGCCACGGTGCACTCTCCTCCTCCTCGCCAGCCGCCGCGGGCGTCGGCCCGTCGTGACGACGCTTGTGATAACATCTCCATAGCGTCGTCCGACCCGCGGACCCTCCGCGACCAGCGTCAGGTCCTTCGGGAACGAGCTCACGAAGACGCTCGAACCACCGTCGAGCGTCGACGCGAAACGTGCCGCCAGTCGGACATGCGGGCAGGACCCGCTATGGACCACCTGGCACCGGGGGGCTCCGGCGGCCTACCTTACGAGGTGGGCTGCCCGGCCTTTACCCGTGAGCTGCAGCAGTTCCAGTGGTCGTCCCACCGCACGTTCAAGCCCGACGTCGGCGAGAAGTACACTGGTAAAACCCATCCGTCCGAGTTCCTCAGCATCTACACCATCGCGATGCATGCTGCTGGGGCTCGCGACGACAAGGTGCTTGCCGTCTATTTCCCGCTGGCGCTCAAGCCCAATGTGATGTCTTGGTTGATGCACTTGCCGGTGAATTCCATTTCTTCTTGGTCGGATCTGTGCCATGAGTTCGTTGGCGCCTTCACAGGAGGCCACCAAGCTCATGGCCAGGCCAGTGATCTGCACATCATTCCCCGAAAGGAAGGGGAGACCCTGCGCAAGTACATCCAGAGATTCAGCCGGGTGCAGTACAACATCCCCGACGTTCATCCCGCTGCTGTGATTAGCGCGTTCCACCAGAACGTGCGCAATCGCAAGATGCGTCAAGAGCTGGCGATGGCCAAAGTTAAGGACGTGGCCGAGCTCTACGTCCTGGCCGATAGGTGCGCCCGGGCTGAAGAGGGAAGGAAGTACCCCGGCGAAGACGCCGGCGCGGAAACCGACTCTACCGATGAAGACACCGCTACCCCGACGAGGAAGGGCCGGCGTCGCAACAGGAAACGCAAAGGCAAGACCGTGCTTGCCGTTGAGGGATCTGATGACACCGGTGCTGGCAAGATGATCAAAGCAGACGCCCCCGGCAAGGAGATTGCCGGGTGCGCCGCCTGCCGAGCCTTGGCGGCTACCGACAAGCCAGGAAGCTCCGGCAAGCAATACTGCAAGATCCACCGCACCAAGGGCCACGACCTCCAGAACTGCCGGCAAGTAGAGCTGCTTGCTGAGTAGCAAAAGGCTGAGTACGAGAGATGGGACAAGGAGAAGGACCGGAACGGTGCGGAGGGGTCCGGCAAGAAGCGTGGCGGCCAAGGAGGCTGCCCCGGCAAGGACAGCCAGCAAAAGAGGCCCACCCGGGGCCGCGACAAGAAACAGGAAGACGATGATCACGACGAGGACGACGAGTCTGGTGAGCAAGGGTTCCAGAAGGCTACGGAGGCCATGTGCATCGATGGCGGCGCCTCGCTGCATACCTCTCATCGCCAGCTCAAGCAGTAGGCGCGTGAGATAACAGCAGTAGAGCCGTTGTTCGATGCTCAGAAGCCGCTGAAGTGGTCGAGCACGCCCCTCATCTTTGACGCCGAGGACCACCCTGACCGCACTACCGCGGTCGGGTGTTTGCCATTGTTGGTCTCACCAACGATACGCAACCTCAGAGTGAACAAGATGTTGGTTGACGGCGGGGCCGGCCTGAACCTGATCTCACCTGTCGTGATCAAAAAGTTGCAAATCCCTGATGGAGACCTCGAGGAAACGGGCACGTTTCAAGGGGTCAATCCGGGGAGGAGCCAGCCGAAGGGAAAGGTCACACTGCCCGTGACATTTGGAGGAGAGTTGAACTACAGGATGGAGAGGATCGTCTTCGACGTAGCCTAGATCCCCTTGCCCTACAACGGGATCCTCGGCCGCCCGGCACTAGCCAAGTTCATGGCAGCGTCACACTACGCCTACAACATGCTAAAGATGCCCGGGTCGTTGACCATCTTCTCCGTCCCCTCCGACAAGAAGGACGCGCTGATCTGCGCCGACCAGCTCTACCGGGAAGCAGTTGCAGCGGCTGCCGCCAAGGCACCTGCTCCTGCCGCTAAAGCCCCGGGAGGGAAGAAGAAGCCCGGCAAGACCTCTCGCACCCACTCCGGCAAGCGCACCTCCTCGGAGTGTTGTGCTACCGTCGAGGATGTGCCAGAGAGCTCTACCGACAAGAGCAAGAGACCCAGGGTCGAGCCGCCGCAGACCAAGAAGGTGCCCGTCAAGGAGGATGGCACGGGAGGGGCCTTCACCATAGGCTCCACCATCGACAGCAAATAGGAAGGCGCGCTCATCACCTTCCTGCGGGAGAATGTCGACGTGTTTGCATGGCAAGCATCCGACATCCCCGGTGTCCCAGGGAGGTGATTGAGCACCACCTAGCTGTCTGCCCCCACGCGCGGCCCGTCAAGCAGAACGTCAAAAAGCAGGCTCTGGAGAGGCAGGAGTTCATCACAAAGGAGATCAGGAAGTTGGAAGCGGCGAGTTTGGTAAGAGGAGTGCTCCACCCGACGTGGTTGGCCAATCCGGTAGTGGTGCGCAAGGCGAATGGGAAGTGGAGACTGTTTATTGATTACATAGATATCAACAAGGCTTGCCCTAAGGACCCCTTCCCGTTGCCACACATCGACCAGATTGTTGACTCCATGACCGGGTGCGATCTGCTATCATTCCTCGACGCCTACTCAGGCTACCACCAGATCTTCATGATGAAAGAGGATGAAGAGAAGACAGCATTCATCACCCCATGTGGTACGTATTGCTTTTTACGGATGCCTTTCGGGTTGAAGAGTGCTGGCTCAACGTTCACAAGAGCAGTCCAAATTGGTTTTGAACCTCAGCTCCATAGAAATATGGAGGCCTACATGGATGACATAGTGGTCAAAACCAAGGACGGGTCAACTCTTGTGCAAGATCTGGAAGAGACATTTGCTAACCTGCGCAAGATCAACCTCAAGCGGAACCCTGAGAAGTGTGTCTTCGGGGTTCCGTCCGGCAAGCTTCTCGGGTTCTTTGTGTCATAGCGCGGGATCGAGGCAAACCCAGACAAGATCAAGGCTATTGAGTAGATCGAGGCGCCCAAGCGGATCAAGGATGTGCGTCGTCTCACCGGCTGCGTTGCCGCCATGAGCTGATTCATCTCCAAGTCCGCCGAGCGCGCCCTTCCCTTCTTCAAAATCTTGAAGAAGGCAGGCCCAATAGAGTGGACCCCAGAAGCCGAGGCAGCACTGCAGGATCTGAAGAAATACCTTTCCTCCACGCCAATACTGGTTGCGCCTAAACCACAAGAGCCGTTGCTACTGTATCTGGCAGCGACGAATCAAGTGGTCAGCGCCGCACTGGTGGCACGGAGGAAGGTCGACGAGGAGGCAGCAATGGCGGCAGAACCAGCAGATGGCAAGCCAAAGATTCCCCCGGCAGGGCCTGGTGCCGACAAGGCGCGGCCCCCTGCAGAGTCTGGTGCCACCAAGGCAGTGCCCGCGCAGTCGAGTGAGGTGGTGCCGAAGAAGAAGATGATGCAGCACCCGGTTTACTTTGTCAACTCCCTCTTGCAGGGGGCTAGGTCGAGGTATTCCGGCGTGCAAAAATTGCTCTTCGGCCTCCTTATGGCCTCGAGGAAGCTGCGTCACTACTTCCAAGCCCACGAGATCACTGTCGTCACCCGCCTCCCGTTGCAATGGATACTGCACAACCCAGATGCAACCAGAAGGATTGTGGAATGGGCCTTGGAGCTGTCAAGCTTCGGTTTAAAGTTTGAAAGTACCTCGACAATTTAGAGCAGAGTCTTGGCGGAGTTCATCGTAGAATGGACCTCGACGCCTGACGAAGAAATCCAAGAGACCACTCTCCCCGGCGAGGAAGCAGACCGCGACTGGATCATGTACTTTGATGGGGCTTTCTCGCTGCAAGGCGCCGGTGCCGGTGTGCTTCTTGTCGCACCCACCGGAGAACACCTCAAGTACATGATCCAGATGCACTTCCCCAGGGAGATGTCCACCAACAACACTGCTGAGTACGAGGGATTGCTTGTCGGTCTCAGGATCGCGGCAGACCTCGGGGTTAAGAAGCTCATCGTCAGGGGTGACTCGCAGCTCGTTGTCAGGCAGGTCAACAAGGATTATCAGAGCTCATTGATGGGAGCTTACGTAGATGAGGTGAGGAAGCTGGAGGAACGCTTTGACGGTATCCAGGCGGAGCACGTCCCCCGAGCGGAGAACGACGTCGCCGATTACCTGTCAAAGCATGCCGCATTCAAGCTACCTGTGGAACCAGGTACCTTTTTGCTCCGGTTAACTCAACCATCCGTCGAACCATCAGCGGGGCAGAACAAGCGGAGGAAATCAGGTCCCGGCAAGTACTTTCCTACCGAGCCCCCTGGGGCTGCCGGCAAGGGTGCTACCGCGGACGCTGAGCCTGCCCAAGAGCAACTGGCTCCGGCAGGGCGTCAAGCCCTGGCCGTAGAGACAGTCGCTCCCATGGCGGAAGAGATGCCTTTGGTCCTTGCCATCGAGCCCCAGGCTCCGACATGGGCGTAGCATACTGTCCAATTCCTCCAAACAGGGGAGCTTCCTAAGGAGCGGGAAGAAGCGGAGAAAGTAGCCTGTCGGTCCGCCCTGTACCAGTTCGTTGATGATGTCCTGTATCGGAGAAGGCCGAACGGTGTGAAACTCAAGTGCATCCCCCGGGAGGAAGGACTGGAGCTGTTGGCAGAGATACATGGAGGCATATGTGGCTCTCACATAGGGTCGAGGGCCCTTGCCGGGAAGGCGTTCCGGCAAGGTTTCTTCCGGCCCACCGCCCTCCAGGATGCGACGGCACTAGTAACCAAGTGTGAAGCATGCCAGCTCCATTCAAAGAAGCTTCATCAACCAGCTCAAGCCCTTCAAACAATCCCTCTCTCCTGGCCATTCTCGGTCTAGGGGCTCGATATACTGGGCCCTTTCCCCCGCGCTGTCGGGGGCTTTGAGTACTTGTACATTGCAATTGACAAGTTCACAAAGTGGCCGGAGGTGGAAGCAGTGAGGAAGGTGCCTGCTCAGTCAGCCGTCAAGTTCTTCAAAGGACTGGTCTGCCATTTTGGTGTGCCAAACAGAGTCATCACCGACAATGGCACGCAGTTTACAAGCCACACCTTCATGCAGTACATCCAAGACCTCGGCAGCAAGGTCTGTTTTGCTTCCGTGGCACATCCACGGAGCAACGGCCAAGCGGAGAGGGCAAATGCTGAAGTGTTGCGAGGCCTGAGAACAAAGACCTTTGACAAGCTGCACAAGAGTGGAAGGCGCTGGATTGATGAGTTGCCGGCGGTTCTTTGGTCGATCAGGACGACGGCAAATCGAGCCACCGGCCAGACACCTTTTGCCCTGGTATACGGGGCAGAAGCAGTTCTCCCATGGAACTCATATACGGATCACCTCGAGTGCTCGCTTATGATGAGCTTGAGCAAGAGCCGTTGCGCCAAGATGATGCGACGCTCCTTGAGGAAGATAGTCTTCGGGCGGCTGTGAGAGTGGCACGCTACCAGCAAGCCTTGTGCCGCTACCATAGCCGCAAGGTTCATGCCCGAAGCTTTGAGGAAGGCGACCTTGTTCTTCGGCGCGTTCAGTCGGCCAAGAATTCCAACAAGTTGACGCCGAAGTGGGAAGGCCCTTATCGGGTAATACGAGTCACCAGGCCTGGCGCAGTCTGCCTGGAGACCGAGGATGCCGTGCCAGTGAGAAACTCCTGGAACATTGAGCATCTTCGCAAGTTTTACCCGTAAGGCGCAGCTTGCCGGGCCTCCCGGCAAGCCACCTTTTGTACAAGCTTTGCCGGCAAGGCATGTGACCCTTTGTACAAAGCCAGGCGCAGACCCTGAGCATAAATAAATGAAGCGCTGGCACCCTAAGTCATAGCATGCATGCTAGGTCGAGTCTCTTCCTCGGTTAGGTTGATAGTGCTCTGCAGCGACTAACCCCTAGCTTAGAGGTCGAGTGCGCGTCTATCTGTTCCTCTTCTGTCCTTTTTTGGTTCGCAGGGTACATGAGCACTTCTGCTGAGCTACTTGGAAGAAAGGAAACGGACCAGCGTCCCGACCCCGGCAAACCAGAGTTGCCGGGGGCTACAAACTCGAGGATCCAACCACGGCAAGATAAGACTGCCGGGGGCTGCAGATCCAGATAAGTCTTTTTATCCCCTATCATGCATTTCAAAACAGGACTGGGGCATGTGAAGCCTCGTTTTTATCTCTAGGCTGCCGTGCTCCCTTTTTTCCTATACCTAAGGATTATTTCCTGGGTCCGGATTTGGTTGTAGCCTCGGCGGCAAGGAGGTAGAACGAGGAGCCTGAAGCCCACTTCATCCCTGCCTCCGCCAAGAACGCGAGAACGGTCGAATGAAGTGGGGGGAACGGCAAGGCCTGTTGTCGGGCGAAAAACGTTTATCTTAAACAATAACAAGGATTCGCTCCTTGTCGCGGGATTTACCCACGAACGAAAACCCGGCAAGCATCCCTTTTTCATTAAAAACATCCCATACAGGTACAGTTCGTACGAAATGAAAAACATGGACAAAGGGGATTACAAGCTTTAAATTTAACAAGGCCCGCAGGCTTACAGATTAAAAAGAGATAAGGTGCCCATGATCCTTTTCTTGTCCCTCTCCTCAGGAGGCAGGTCAAGTAGGCGAGAGGGCAAAATGGGCACCTAGGCGAGCTACGAGCAGCAGAAAGCACCAAGAGAACACCTCAGTGGCCGCCCACGGGCGGGCTGGTGATGACGGTGCCGGAAAGGAGCTGGAAGACGAGGCGGCAGGACCGGCAGTACGCGATGAAGGCGTCGGTGCCCGTGTACTCCGAGTTGACGGCCTTGCCGCCCGCCCTCTTCCGCAACCTCCTGACGCCAGCCGCCCAAGGAGACGGCCCCAAGAAGTTCAAGGAGCTGGCCCCGCCCCCGGCAAAACCCTGCCGGAGGAGCGGCCAGGTGCAGATGCTGCTGCTGCCGCACCCGCCCAAGCGCGGGGCGTCCGACGCCTAGTCGGACTCGTCCCCGTTGTCCTCCTCGTCACTTTCGCTCGAGGAAGAGCTTCCATCGTCGGAATCTCCATCTGAGGAGCTCTCCACGCAGCATTTCAGGCGAGTTCCAAACTCTCCGAAGACCTTGACGGAGAGCAGGTTGTCCTCCATTAATTTGAAGTGGAGGACGAGCCCCACCCTCAGGCTGTGGATGCGGGCGAACGTCTTCCATCCACGGCGGAGGTACATAACCCGAGGAGCCGGGAAGTCGACGTCAACCCGCGTGCCCCCGTTCCCACAGCCCCTCATGTGCAACCTGAGGGTCTGGGGCGGGTCACGCTCCATCACCCTAGCAAACAGGGCAGGGAGACGAAGACGACGACGCGGAGGCCGGCGCAGCCTGGTGAAGAACTCGCAAGGCTGGTCTTCAACGTGGCCCTCCATCGGGAAGGGCATCGTTGGCAGGGGCAAGGCCGGCATGCCGCCCCGTCCTCCTCTTCCCCGAGCGCTACGGCCTCTGCCCCGGCCTCGCCCCTCACCCTTCCCCTCACGGCCGGTTCCACCACCGTGGGCACAGGAGGAGGAGGGACGCGCTGTCGAGCGGCGACCCTCGCCGCCACCGTCGAGGGACCAGGATTTCCCTTCTCCATGGCGGGTGAGAGGAAGAAGCAGAAGCAGGAGGAGATAGAAGATGGAAGAATGCGGGATGCCATCCCCCCTTCCCCCTCTTTATAAAGGAACGGGATTGAGGCTCGGCCGCCCCGCTCGGCCAATCCAGACACCGGAGGCACAGGGAATCAGGACCGACCCGCTGCCCCAACCAGCGATGGCCCGGTTTCCCGCCTCCACCGTTTGCCACCCCGAGCGCATGAAAGACGCGTGGCAGACGTGCAGAACTGAGGGGACGGGTGAGGCGACCTCTCCCCACCCCGTGATCGTGGGGAGTGGATGCCTTGAAGACCGCACCCTGGCCCCGCTCAGTAAATGAGCCGCGCCTCCACGCCTCCCTCTTTTTACGGGGAGGGCGCGAGCCGCCTCTTTACTGTGACATGACGCATTCGTGTGGAAACCGCCCCACGCATGCCGCCCACGTCATGCACGCCCCTCCACGCCGCACCGCGCGCGCGGGTCGTGGGAAGCGGTGCGCGCGAAGAGTCTTACCACGGTAAAAACCGCCCCACCTGCCCGCGCACCGTTTTGGGCCTGGCCCAACAACGTGTCGCGCTTATGTATGGCCCAAGCCCGGGGGCTCCTGTCGGTGTACAAAAATAGGGGCACTCTTTTGTACCCCTTTACCTGTGCACGGGTAGTCGGAGCCGCGCCCACGACCACACCAACCAGAACAGGGGAGGTGAGCCAAGGTAAGACCGAAGGCCAAGACAATCAAAGCAACGCTAAGGCCAAGACCACAAAGAGCAGAGGGACGAAGCAGGTTCCCCCGGCAAGACCCTTGCCGGGCGGCCTCAGCGGCCCCGGCAAGACCCTTGCCGGGACAGCTCGCTCCACACCAACAGAGCGAGCCACCCTTGAGCCCATGGCCCCCAGCGCCATCATCAACGTGGGGCCAGGGCTCAGAAAGGCACCTCTGTGGTGGCATGCAGATCTTTGTGAAGACATATTCAAGATTAGATGAGGATTAGAAGACGACGATTCTCGGCAAGATCCCTGCCAAGGAAGGCCACCAGACCCCCGGCAAGGTCCTTGCCGGGGACGACAGCATGCCACGGCAAGACCCTTGCCGGGCCACCCGGCAAGGCCCTCGCCAAGGACGCCAACGGGGCCACTGCCAAACCCGCACCAAACAAGCTTCCACCATCGTTCACATGCAGCTGCCAGCCCAACCAGCTGGGCAGGCACCTGCGTGGCAACATGCAGCTCCCAGGCCAACTCATCGAGTGCCTGCGTGGCGGCATGCAGATCTTCGTGAAGGCTCCACCACCGCGCCACCTCAGCTGCCTGACTGCCTACATGGCACGACGCACCTCACTGGCCAGGCCGCGTGTCAAGGCGAGGAGGAGCGGCGACGGACGGGACGGGCCTCGCCCCCGTCCCCAATAAAGCAAGGGGACACCTAAGCTACGCATTAAATGCGTCTTGTCCTATAATACGAGCAATAAGCTCAAAGCACTGTACGCCTTTCCACCTCCTGTGTGTCACTGTGGCAGCCCCTTTCAACTATAAAAGGAGGCCCATGGCATACTGGAGGAGGATTCGGCTCTTTCGAACCACGCACTGACCACAGCTAGTTCGAGAGCTCAAGTACTCTGAGAAATACACCCACCAAAGCAGGACTAGGGTTTTACGCATCCTCGCGGCCCAAACCTGGGTAAACGATCCCTGTGCTGTCTACTAGCCCTGCTCTCCTCGCAACCCTGCGCCCCGGCAACCATAGTAGGGATTCTTGTGATCCCATAGGTGTCGTTCCACACCGACACGTGGCAAATAAGACGAAATGTGCGAGCGATGTCGGAGACATCAAGCACGAATCAGATTAGAGTTGCGTGTGCGATACGTGGTAGACAGTTGATCCATCAGAGCTATTTGTGATGGAATAAGCCATGTGTGTTGCGGGAAAACGCTTGCTGGTCTATAACCTTAAGTTTAACCAAAAAAGTGTTAATGCATGTTACAAAAATTGTATAGCTGGAAACTATGTTCAAATACGAATCCAACGATATAATCTATGGCGACATGCATTCGTATTTTATTAGTTAATAAATCCTACTTATAAACCGGGATGGGGGTATAGTAGGTAATTAAATCGCAAACATTTTTTTTATTAACTGTATGTGTACGTGTCCTCTCGTCCTCCTCTCGCACGTCTTGTCACCCCGCTGCCGCAGACGGCTTACAGCGCAAGCTTGCGCAGCGCGCGGGGGCGTTCTTTTGGCCAAATGGTGGCGCCAATGAATCATCGGTGAGCCCGTTCCCACGCAACCTTGAAGGTTCCTGCGCAAGCTTCCCGCCCGACTCGGTAAAATCCCCCAAAATCCCAATGCTTACCGGCCTGCTACAAAAACCCTCACGGTCGGCGAGTCCTGTGTCACATTTTCCCCTCCCTCCCGGTAGCTTATCTCGTCTGCTTCTTCCACAATCTCCAATGGCAGCGGTGCATCGTCGTCGCTCAACCACTCCGCCGTCATCAGAGGATAGCTCCAGCTAGGAGGCTACACTGCGACGGCAGCGCAGTCCCCGGCGTAGTGTAGTGCGCGTGGCGTCCCTGTTGGGTGTGCGCGGAACACCCACCACACGCTCCGCCGCCACTGCCCATCGGCAGCTATTGCCGGCCGCCATTGCCGCCACACCAAGGCCATCTCCCGCTCCGCCGCCGCGGCCCGAAGGCTGGAGGTGGTCGTCGTGGCCGCCACCCCACTGTCGGCAACCGTGGCCATCACCCGCTCCACCACCGCGGCCCGAAGGCGGGAGGTGGTGGTCGTGGCCGCCACCCCATCGTCTGCCGCCAGCCCACCGTCAACCGCCGGGATCATCACCCGCTCCGCCACCGCCGCCCGAAGGAGGGGGCGGAGGTGGAGGCCCGCACGTGCGTCAGCGATCTTGCGCGCTACATCGAGTTCCTGCAGGAAGAGGAGGAGCGCCTCGTCGAGCACGCAAAGAGCCTTACCGCAGCCGTGGCCGCAGCACACGCCGATGCAGAGGCGAGGAATCAAGAGATCTACGAGCAGTCCGGCCGCTTCGAGAGGGATCATCTGGAGCGGCAGTGGGCATTCGAGCTGGCGAGCATCGCTGAACGTGCAGCAGCGGCAGGCACCGTATTGCATTTGTCTAGCTCGTCGGTAGGCTCCTTCTCCTCCTCTGCCTCTTACTGAGCACGCTCGACAGAGGAGAGGCTGCCAGAAGTAGCACAAAGCCCCTCCGTGTTAGTAGTAGTATTTAGGGGCTATTTTGTTCAGTTCATCTGACTATAGATGTGTGGTCGAACTGTACAACGTACTTAAAATTAGCTAGTATATATAGTTGAACTAGCTATTTACATGGTTGGCAACAATTGGGGAGAAGTTTGGTCGGTTCAGCTGTCGAGTTGAACTATTTGTATAAATTAAGAACGACTGCTTAATCTATGAATGAAATATATGCTTAATTACTGAATTTTAGTTGCAAAAATTACATAGTGCTAATGATTTCTAGCTGCATATTTTGACAAATCGCAGTGTTACAAGGATTGACAAATGGCAACGTTACTAGACCAACAAATGTAAATCTTTCCAGTTTGACAAATGGCAACATACCCAATATGAAAGATGCAAATCTTACCAAATTGTTTATACGTGGTTGCACATGGGTCATCCAGAACAACCGTTTGCGTTGAAGGGATGCACAAATCATGCGCTGCTCTCACTTTGCATACGGGTGTTCTATCTAAATCGTTTGCGATCAAGAGCTGCAGAAATCCTGCTCGGCACATTTTCTCTTGGCTTCCTGGGGAAGCTGTCGGTTTGCATACGGGTGTTCTAACTAAAACGTTTGCGACGAGTGTTTTATATTTAAAAAGTGAATTAAACTGCGGCTTGGGCGCCATTAATGGAGAGGACGCGACCAAGGCGGGCGGCCATGGAAATCAAAGGGCTCGCTTCCCAGTGAGCCTGCGCAGCGTACAGCATGCACGCTTCCCGGTGAGCCTGCGCACTCGAGGACACCTTGCATGCCTCTCGGTCAGCCTGCGCACCGGACGGCGCTCACACGCCTCCCGTTCAGTCAAGGTCAAGCAGCTGTCTGCACGGCACCTCCTACAGCCATTAAAACCGAGACATGTGGCGTCACATGAATGGTTAACAGAATTTTGGATTTACTAGAATTCAAAAACCAGGCATCTCAATGTTTTGCCGGCAATCAACGGTGCCCCGGTGTTTGAAATTCATGCCCATTTCTTGCATGGGACCTAAGCATGCATCCAAGGACACAGATTTGATTTTTCAACCAAATTATATGCACTAGAGCATGTGCATGTAGTTCAAATTTGAATTATGCACACAAAATGCATTGAAAACTCAGTTAATGCATAAAAATGTCCAAACGAACCCCGAAAAATCACAAAAAATCACACAACACTCTTGTTGTTCTATGTTGACATGAGAAAAAAATTGAAAGCAATAAGAGGCAATGGATATCATTTCGTCTCCAAAGGTGGGACGTTCCCTACCGAAAACCATCATGCTTGTTGTGAGAAGCTCCGGTTTGTGAGAAGCATATACCCAAACCTGCCCCAAATGGGACAAAATTTGTACCACGGCATGTTGATGCCGCTTCATGATAGCATGCCAAGTTTCATGAATTTCAAACGAGTTTTGGATTTACTATAATTTAAAAACTAGGCATCTCAATGTTTTGCCGGCTATCAACGGTGCCCCGGTGTTTGAAATTCATGCCCATTTCATGCATGGGACCTAAGCATGCACCCAAGGACACAGATTTGATTTTTCAACCAATTTATATGCACTGGAGCATGTGCATGTAGTTGAAATTTGAATTATGCACATAAACGCATTGAAAACTCAGTTAATGCATAAAAATATCCAAACGAACCCCAAAAAATCACAAAAATTCACACAACACTCCTGTTGTTCTATGTTGACACGAGAAAAAAATTGAAAGCAATAAGAGGCAATGGATATCGTTTCGTCCCCAAAGGTGGGACGTTCCCTACCGAAAACCATCATGCTTGTTGTGTGAAGCTCCGGTTTGTGAGAAGCATATACCCAAACCTGCCCCAAATGGGACAAAATTTGTACCACGGCATGTTGATGCCGCTCCATGATAGCATGCCAAGTTTCATGAATTTCAGACGAGTTTTTGATTTACTAGAATTTAAAACCAGGCATCTCAATGTTTTGCCAGCAATCAACGGTGCCCCGGTGTTCGAAATTCATTCCCATTTCTTGCATGGGACCTAAGCATGCACCCGAGGACACAGATTTGATTTTTCAACCAGTTTATATGCACTTGGGCATGTGCATGTAGTTCAAATTTGAATTATGCACATAAATGCATTGAAAACTCAGTTAATGCATAAAAATATCCAAATGAACCCCAAAAAATCACAAAAATTCACACAACACTCATGTTGTTCTATGTTGACACGAGAAAAAAAATTGAAAGCAATAAGAGGCAATGGATATGGTTTCGTCCCCAAAGGTGGGACGTTCCCTACCGAAAACCATCATGCTTGTTGTGAGAAGCTCCGGTTTGTGAGAAGCATATACCCAAACCTGCCCCAAATGGGACAAAATTTGTACCACGGCATGTTGATGCCGCTCCATGATAGCATGCCAAGTTTCATGAATTTCAGACGAGTTTTTGATTTACTAGAATTTAAAAACTAGGCATCTCAATGTTTTGCCGGCAATCAACGGTGCCCTGGTGTTTTAAATTCATTCCCATTTCTTGCATGTGACCTAAGCATGCACACAAGGACACATATTTGATTTTTCAACCAATTTAGATGCACTGGAGCATGTGCATGTAGTTCAAATTTGAATTATGCACATGAATGCATTGAAACTCAGTTAATGCATAAAAATGTCCAAACGAACCCCGAAAAATCACAAAAATTCGCACAACACTCCTGTTGTTCTATGTTGACACTCGAAAAATTTTGAAAGCAATAAGAGGCAACGGATATCGTTTCGTCCCCAAAGGGGGCACGTTCCCTACCGAAACCATCACGCTTGTTGTGAGAAGCTCTGGTTTGTGAGAAGCTTATACCCAAAGCTTCCCCAAATGGGACAAAATTTGTACCACGGCATGTTGATGCCGCTACATGATAGCATGCCAAGTTTCATGAATTTCATACGAGTTTTGGATTTACTAGAATTTAAAAACCAGGCATCTCAATGTTTGCGGCCGAGTGACGGTGGGAGGGTGTTTGAAATTCATTCCCATTTCTTGCATGGGACCTAAGCATGCAACCAAGGACACATATTTGATTTTTCAATAAGTTTATATGCACTGGAGCATGTGCATGTAGTTCAAATTTGAATTATGCGCATAAAATGCCTGGAAAACCCAGTTAGTGTATAAAAATGTACAAACGAACCCTGAACCATTCCAATTTTTTGTAGACACACCTATAGTTGCATGTTCACTACAGATATAAGTTCTAAAAATTCAAACACCATCCTTTGTAGCTGTGACCCCATTACGTAATTCAAATGATCAAGACAATAAATCTAGTAGATCGCACACAGTTTATTATCTCCAACCGTGTGAGATGCAGCACAAAATATCTTGGAGCACCGTCGGTGTATAGTACGCCCATGGCTTATGAGAGAAGGTGCATCGGCTACAGTCCACAGCCGACGTGTCAAGCACACTAGCTCACTCCCCAAATATCATTTCACTGTTCATTCGTCGCCGGTGAAAGATGGGGACGTGGACCCATGTCGTGAGGGCAACTTCAGCGGCCCACTCCGGTGAGAGCGCGGCCGCAGCCGCCAGGCGCGTGCTAACAAGCTTCGTGAGGGCGACCGCAGTCTGCGTCTGGGCGGCCAAGGCAGCCCCAACGGCCGTTGTTGCTTCTCAGGCGGCGGCAGCAGCATCTGCCTCGGGGATAGCAACTGGCAAGAGTGGCACAGCAGCTGTCCGTTCCGCAGTGGTGGGCTTAGCCCTGCTGGAGGCCGCCCACTACGATGTCGAGGCCGTCCACGCCCAGCTTGTGGCGGTCACTGCACAAATCGAACGAAGCTTCTCCGACAACGGTCGGCAACCCACGGCCGAAGAGCTGGCAATCGCCAAGAGAGTTCGAGCAGCCGTCCCTTCCTGCGCGGCATACCTTGCCATGACGGAGTCCGCCAGAGCCCAGATGGCGTCTGCCCACGCCCAGCTCGTGGCGGCCTTTCCCAAAGAGATGGCGGACGCGGATGGCGAGATGCTTGCCGAGTATGGTGCGATGGATGCCATGGAGCCCCTTCCCTAGGAGACCGTCGGGCGCGAGCTGGACATGGAGGCGGCGGCGGAGATCAATGAGCACCAGCCGTAGTAGTACTCTTTGTTTTGTTTAATTAAGAGCGTCGGTCTTTAATTTGTTAGAGTAATGTTTAGGTCCGCTAGCTCTGTTTAATTGCTGAACTTGCTTGATTAAGAAGTTAGTCTCCTTTGTGTACCCAAATTATGCAATGACGTGGATGACCACTGTAACCAGGGAAATTCGAACCAAAATTTTTGACGTTCAAACTCAACACACACGGGTTTAGCTATCTAAATCGTTTGTGATGTTCACATATCGTACACAGTTCTGAATAAGGGACCGTGTCCGATGACACTTTGCGCGCCAGTTTTTTGGCTGAAGCGATTCCAAATTTTCGGCTTCCGTGGAAATATCTACCTCCCCACCCCCTCCCCTTACCAAAAGCCACATTTCCCCTCTTTCCGCCTTCCTTTCCGAGTTGAAACCTTCACTCTTGCTTGCAGCGCCGCCGCCTCCTCGCCGGCGACCCTCCTTCACGCTCCTCGGCCTCGCCTATCCAGGCAGGTAATCCACACCCGACCCCCATCCTCTACCTCCTTCCACATCCCACATGCCCCTAACATCGGCACGAGCGCGACACCTTCCACCCAAATCACCGACCCCTCCACCAAATAAGCGCCGGCCTAAGCCATGGTGCATGCGGTATAGCCAAGACCTCAAGGAGCATTTCGCAGCAGAGAAGCAAATCACGGCCGCACGCGCGGATGAGGTCGCGATGGCTGCCATTCGTGCCGACCCCCAGATGTTGAAGGAGCACCTTGCCATTTTCTAGCTACGCCGGTTATGCATGCTCCGTTTACCCGTTGTGTGTGCTGCTCCTGCCTTTCCTTCACAAATTCTAGTGAATTGTGCTATCTAATTTTACCATGCAATCTGTGTTGGGGAACGTAGTAATTTCAAAAAAATTCCTACGCACGCGCAAGATCATGGTGATGTATAGCAACGAGAGGGGAGAGTGTTGTCCACGTACCCTCGTAGACCGTAAGCGGAAGCGTCATGACAACGCGGCTGATGTAGTCGTACGTCTTCACGATCGACCGATCCTAGTACCGAAAGTACGGCACCTCTGCGATCTGCACACGTTCGGCTCGATGATGTCCCACGAACTCACGATCCAGCAGAGTGTCGAGGGAGAGCTTCGTCAGCACGACAACGTGATGACGGTGATGATGAAGCTACTGGCGCAGGGCTTCGCCTAAGCACTGCAACGATGTGACCGAGGTGGATTATGGTGGAGGGGGGCACCGCACACGGCTAAGAGATCAATGATCAACTTGTGTGTCTATGGGGTGCCCCCTCCCCCGTATATAAAGGAGTGGAGGAGGGGGAGGGCCGGCCCTCTACTATGGCGCGCCCTGGGGAGTCCTACTCCCACCGGGAGTAGGATTCCCCCCTTCCAAGTAGTAGGAGTAGGAGAGAAGGAAGGGGAGGAGAGAGGGAAGGAAGGGGGGCGGCCCCCCACCCAATTCGGATTGGGCTAGGGGGGTGCGCCCTCCACCTTTTCCCTTCCTCTCCTCTATTCCACTAAGGCCCAATAAGGCCCATATACTCCCCGGGGGGTTCCGGTAACCTCCCGGTACTCCGGTAAATGCCCGAACTCATCCGGAACCATTCCGATGTCCAAACATAGGCTTCCAATATATCGATCTTTATGTCTCGACCATTTCGAGACTCCTCGTCATGTCCGTGATCACATCCGGGACTCCAAACTACCTTCGGTACATCAAAACACATAAACTCATAATACCAATCGTCACAGAACGTTAAGCGTGCGGACCCTACGGGTTCGAGACCTATGTAGACATGACCGAGACTCATCTCCGGTCAATAACCAATAGCGGAACCTAGATGCTCATATTGGTTCCTACATATTCTACGAAGATCTTTATCGGTCAAACCGCATAACAACATACGTTGTTCCCTTTGTCATCGGTATGTTACTTGCCCGAGATTCGATCGTCGGTATCTCAATACCTGGTTCAATCTTGTTACCGGCAAGTCTCTTTACTCATTCCGTAATGCATCATCCCGCAACTAACTCATTAGTCACATTGCTTGCAAGTCTTATAGTGATGTGCATTACCGAGAGGGCCCAGAGATACCTCTCCGACAATCGGAGTGACAAATCCTAATCTCGATCTATGCCAACTCAACAAGTACCATCAGAGACACCTGTAGAGCACCTTTATAATCACCCAGTTACATTGTGATGTTTGGTAGCACACAAAGTGTTCCTCCGGTATTCGGGAGTTGCATTATCTCATAGTCATAGTGAAAGTTCGTTATATCGACTAGAGGGGGTGAATAGGCGATTTTTATGAATTCTTCAATGAGAATTTGCGGGTGAGGAAATTCCTTAGTGAAGAACTACTTGCAGCGGAATAAGTACTTGGAATTAAACATAACAGAACACAAGCATGGTCATTATGATGAAATGAAGACAGGCATAGAGTACAGAAAGCGTAAACACAGGATAACACAGGATGAACACAAACAGACTAAAGAAATTGAACTGAGGAAATTGAGAAAGTCTTCAGTCAAAGTCTTCAAACAAATGTGAACAAGTGAACAACACAGTTATGAGGAAATGAAAGAGTTGAGGAAATAGAACCAGTAAGCTTGGTGAAGACAATGATTTGGTAGACCAGTTCCAACTGCTGTCTCAGTTGTACATCTGGTTGGAGTGGCTAGGTATTTAAACCTGAGCACACACAGTCCTCACCGTATTCTCCTTGAGCTAAGGTCACACAGACCTCGCCCAATCACTCGTGGTAAGTCTTCAGGTGACTTCCGAACCTTCACAAACTTGGTCACTCGGCGATCCACAATTCCTCTTGGATGCTCTAGACCATGACGCCTAACCGTCTGGAAGAAGCACAGTCTTCAAAAGTAACAAGCATCGGATCCATGCAGGATCAATCTCTTCAGTGATGCTCAATCACTTTGGGTTTGTAGGCGTTTGGGTTTTCCTCACTTGATGATTTCGCTCAAAGTCCTCGGAGGATGGGATGCTCTCAAATGACAAGTGTCAGTTTCTCTCGGAGCAGCCAACCAGCTAGTGGTTGTAGGGGGTGGCTATTTATAGCCTAGGGAGCAGCCCGACATGATAAGACATAAATGCCCTTCAATGATATGACCGTTAGGTGGGTAGATATTTTGGGACAGCTGGCGCGTAGCACAGCAACGGTCGAAATTTTGAGTGTCTAATTCCTCAGGCCTATCATGTTCCTCACTGTGTAGGCAATCCGCACTGGCGAATTCCTAACTCCTTAGTCAGAACAAATTCCTCAGAGACCAGAAGAACTTCGTCTGTCACTGAAGAATATGACTGAACTGTATGAGATTTCCAATGGCTTCACTCGAAGGGATTGGTAGGTGTAGGATTTTGAGTTGAGCATCACATGGAAATTTTTCCTTAGTATTTCCTCGACCCCCTTTAACAGTACGGTGTTTCCTATGACTCAAGAAAGGGAAAATGAGACTACGAAAACAAAAGTCTTCACGCTTCATGTTCCTCGAATGAATACCAAGTCTTCAAGGTCACACCAATTTCTTCACTTTCAAAGTCTTCAGAAAGTCTTCAGAAATCCAAAGTCTTCAGTCGAAGAACTTCATTTTTAGGGGTCGACTTTCTCTGTAAATATCAAACTCCTCATAGACTTATAGACCTGTGTACACTCACAAACGCATCAGTCCCTTAACCTATAAGTCTTCAATACACCAAAATCACTAAGGGGCACTAGATGCACTTACAATCTCCCCCTTTTTAGTGATTGATGACAATATAGGTTAAGTTTTCAACGGGGATAAACATATGAAGTGTAAATACTGATATTGAGGAATTTGATTGCAAGATATAGAAGAACTCCCCCTGAAGATGTGCATAGTGAGGAATTTGCTTTTGAAGCAATGCACACTTGAAGAGTTGAATCATGGAGATCTCCCCCTATATCTTGTAATTCATACACGCATTTGACATAATATATGAAGAATTTGAAATGCATGATGAAATATGGTGACTGATGTAATTCAGCATGTGTGCATTAACATTAATGAGGAATAAGCATGCAGAAAAGCTCAGCAAAAGTATCAGGCCACCATAGAGTTTAAGTTTACAACTCGATCCAGCAAAGTCATCAGAAGAACGAGAGTTGTAACTTAGCAAAAAAACGCCCATATAGATAGACCCGCTTGAAGACTAACTCAACTCAAATTTCTCCCCCTTTGTCATCGAATGACCAAAAGGATCCAAAATGAGGACTAACGCCCCTGAAGAATATCAAGTTGATGAAGGAGCGCCAGCATTGTTGGGGTCGTGCGTTGATGTAGGGCCTGCCGCAGTGTCGTCCAAGTCTTCATGCTCATCGGTGTCGCGCGATGAAGAATAGGAGTTGGCCACCAAGGAAGGAACCTTGACCTTCTTGTATTTCTTCGGTGGAGGTGCAGACCAGTCAAAATCCTCCTTGAGACCAATTTTCTTCAGATCTTCTTCACCATATACATGTGACAGAATAGCCCAGGTGCGATCGAAGACTTCATGGAGATAGTAATGGTTTTTCTTCACTGCATTATGTGTAGCAGTCATGTTGTGAAGAATTGAACCAAACTGACGCTTAACCCATTTATGGTTTCGATCCACCTTCTGGTGAAGACTTAGCAGAAGCTCACGGTCAGTCATCACACGAGGAGCAGTGGCTTGAGGATTTGGCTTGGATGCATGGGCAGCAGAATCATGAGTGGCAGAGTTATCATTGGTGGAATAAGATGCAGCCTTGCGAAACTGACCATCCAATGGACGAATGCCTTCATCAATTACAGCAGGAGCCTTGCCCTTTTCATCAGCTGAGGAATAGGTCCGCTTGAGGACTTCAATCGGGGGCAAGTAGCTGAGGTGATTCTGAAAATCAGCCTTGTAGTTGAGTGAAGACCTTGTCCTGAGGAATCTCATGATCCAGGGTGCATAAGGCTTCAGCTCAAACGGAGAAAGTGCAACATTTGCCAGAGTCCTCATGAATAAATCGTGATAATTGACAGGAATGCCATGAATGATGTTGAATACCAGATTCTTCATGATGCCGACAATTTCCTCATCAGATGAGTCATGGCCTTTGATTGGACTCATAGTCTTCGTCAGAATGCGATAGACTGTTCTTGGTACATACTGCAATTCCTTCACGAGGAATTTTGTCCTTGAGGCTTGACCAGGTTTCAATGGCTTCATCAGCACTTGCATATAGTGATCTGTAAGCTCAGGCTCTTGGTACATGTAACGAGCTCCTTCAGGTGGAGGACTGATGGGCAGGGCGTGAAGTAATTCAGAGGCCGGTGCTTTGTAGTGAGTGTTTTCGGTCATCCAGTCCAAAACCCAGGAGTTCACATCGTCAGCATCTCCTGTGATGTGCAAAGTTGCGTAGAATCGAAGAATGAGTTCTTCATTCCAATCAACTATGTCTGTGCAAAAGTTGAGGAGGCCTGTTTCATGAAGCACACTGAGGACAGGTGTGAAGCATGGCAGTGATTCCATGTCCACATGAGGAATATGCTCGTGGTCGAAGACTTTGTCCTTGTTGAAGAGAAGTGAAGAATAGAAGTTGGCCTGACTAGCAGTCTAGAAGCGCTTCCTTCTAAGACGAGCAGAATCATAGGGATTGTAGTCAGTGAAGAACACGTGCTCGCCGAAGAAATCATCAGCCTTGAATTTCTGCTTCTTTGAGAATGGATCCTTTGGTTTGGGCTGAGGAGTGTCAGTCAATTGCATTATCACCTCAGGAATCGCAATCTCAGGTTCTTCAGGCTGAGGAATTTCAGCTTCTACTCCAGTAACAGCATGGGTCTTCAATTCTTCATTTAAAATTTCTTCAGCACTAGTGGCTGGAATTTCTTCATGGACAGACGGTGTGGCATGTGGTTTATCAGATCCCATTTGAACTGTGGTTGCTGGGGACTGAGGAATTTGTTGCAAAGGTGTGAAGAGTGGAGAGTTGGGGTGCTGACTTTCCCAAAAGTCATCATTTAGCACGGGTGTGGTACAGCCAATGTCCACATCTTCATCTTCTATTTCTTCAACGCCGGCCTCTTCAGCAGTAAACTGAGGCATAGGCGAGGAAACAACAGGAGTTGAAGGGATTTCATCCACTTCAATTTATTCATCCATCTGCTCTAACGAAGCAGCAGAAGGATTTTCTTCATCAGATCCGCTAGGGATCACATATTCTTCATCAAAAGGAACTAGTGCCTTTGATGGTAAGGTAGTGAGAGGAACGGCATCAATTGGGTTCTCGAGTGAGCTTGTCAGTGGCTTCATCTTCTTCGGAGCTGAAGAATCTGATGAAGTAGATGCCTTCCTTTTCTTCACTAATGCATGTTCTGCAGCCTTAGTCTTCTTTGCATCTGATGCAGATGGAAGAATTTGAGTTGGTGTAGGCGCAGGAGGAGCAGAGGAATGTGGTTGATTTTCTTCAGGCACAACTGATGCAGTTGCCCTGACTTCCTCCTTTTCTTCATGCGCACCACTAGTGGATGCCCTGGCAATTTCATCAGCGGCTGGAATGCAGTCATCAGCCCATTGTTCTTCAGGAATTTCTCCTTCCTATACTGTGCTTTCTTGATCTGCCTGGCCTTCTCAAATTTCCATTTCTCTTCTTGGATGAAGGCAGTCAGCATATGACTTTGGCCAGGAGTCAACTTGAAATCAGGCATAGAAGTGTTTGGGTCCTTATGCCAGAGATCAATGTAGTCGAGGATCAACTTTGGATCCAAAAGCAGAGGCACATTTGTGCCCTTGGCTCTACCAGCCCTGACTTGCCTATCTCTGATGATTTCAGCAAGTTCTTCATCATCAGCTTCGTCTTCTTCAGACGGCACTTGAAAGGCAACCTGCTTCTTGTGAGGACTTGGGCGAGAACCTCGTCCAGCAGTGGTCTTTGTCTTCAGCAGAGAGGGTCATGTTGAAGAATTTGGTGCAGCTGAGGAACTAGCAGAAGCACCTGAGGCAATAGAGATGCCTGTCGTCCTTTGGCACGTGGCAAGATGCACAGGTGCTGAGGATTTGGTCGGAGCAGCTGAGGACTTTGGAGGAGGAGCTGAGGACTTTGGAGCGGGAGCAGTATGAGGAGTTGGCCATGAGGGCTTTGAGGATTCTGGCCATGAGGGCTTTGAGGGCATTGAAGGTGAAGCACTTGGCTTATGCGCAGGCTTCTTTGCCATGGATTTCTTCGGCTTGCTAGCAGAGGCCTCAGCAGAGGCAGCAGCAGCAGCAGCAGAGTCCTCGTTGAATTTCCTCACTGCATCTCTGGCTTGTCTAGCCAGCTTGGCTTGGCGCTTGGCCCATTCTTCAGGATAGTCCTCACCACGCTTGAGGCTTGTGGGATCAGCTATTTGGCCAGGTGCCAATGGAGGTCTTGGGCATGGAGGATTGAGTGCGAATTTCTTCATGTATTTGGGAGTAACATATCTGTACTCCCTTCACTCTCTTGCCCATCTCCTCTCTATCCTCTGTATGCGCACCTTGCGCTGATTTTTATCCTCTTTTCCGAACTTGGCCTCATCAGGAGTGCAATAATCTTTGTATATGTCATCAGGGATCTCAAAGGAAGTATTGATTTCAGGCCTCTTTCCTCCTTTCTGTGGCTTCTTACCGTCAGCCATTTTCTTCAGCTGAGGAATTTGAACAATGGAATTCTCTGAAGAAGTATGCAACTTTTCTTCGAGGAACGCTGCAAATGAGTTAAGTTGATGAGAACCTAGTGATTCAGCAGCGGACATGAGTACCTGTGAACAGAGTATAGTTGCGAGGAATTTGGAGAGGTCATATGCGTTCTCAGAAGGTTTTGTAAAAAGAACAAGTTTGAGGAATTTGACCAGATGAGTCTTGAAGAATTTCGCTAAGAGTTCTTTGTCTTAGGTCCCAGAGTTGTATAGATCGAAGATCCACACAATTGAGGAATCTTGTAGAAAATTTATTGCTTAGAGAAACGAATCAAGAACAGATGACATGTGAGGTGTTTTGTGTGTGAGGATTTGAAGAAAAACACCTTTGAGGATTTTGTAGAAATCATTTGAATCAAAGAGGGCAGCAAAAGTAACTTTTAATTACCCTGAACGAAGAAAACGACGGACTGGGATGTGGAGATGTGAAGTTCGTCAGTGCAGATCTTCCACGCCCTAACTTGGCAGAGGAAGATAGCTACGGCGGCGGCAGAGTGAAGAAATCCGCAGCCGGCGCGAGTACGACGGCGACGAGGTCGAGGCAGTGAAGCTCTTCCTCACCGGCGACGATGAAGTAGCGGCGGCGATAGGGTTTGAGAAGCTCGAGCGGGAGAGAGGTCGAGCGGAGAAAAGGAAGTGAGGAAGGGGAGGGGGTATTTATAGCCACGGTGAAAAACTGTTCGCCCGAAGAATTTGGACGAACATGCCCTGACCCTTCTCATTCGCTTGACATGTGTCACCCACGTACTGAGAAGTGGAGATTGTGTTAGATCGTGGGTGAATAGATAAGTATTTCGTGGGATGCGGAACGGTTTGAGCGGCAAAACCGAAATTTTTTGATAAGATAAGTTTTAACGTTCTGTTCGCAACTTATTCAGCTGACAAGGACACAGTGAAGATTTTGAACGAGTTTCAAATAGAACGCATATGAAGAATTTGTGAATAGATTGGGTTGAGTATAGCATAGAGGGGGATGGGTCCGATCACATTCACTTAGCAGAAAAACCAACTTGAAGAATTAGCAATAAGTGAATGCTGTAGAGGACATAAACTTTTATATATATATATATAGCCAATGAAGAAAAATGACGGAAACAGTGATGACAATGCAAAGTTGAAGAAAATGAACAACTGAGGAATTTCAAAACTGAGGAAAAAACTCAAATTGAAGATTTTTCAACTTTTGGTGGTGGCGTGACCCACCGTATAAGAATGATGATTTCAGACACCGCGTACAATTGTCGTAGGGTTCTGAGAATCAAATTCTTTGTTAATTTCTTCATACTTAGAGTGTTATTCTTCATTGATTTAAGAAAAACATTTCTTCATGTGTTGCACATCTAAGTCATCAATTTTGCATAAGTGTTAGGATGAGTGTCCTATTCAAAGAACATTTGAAGATTCTAAGATATTTAGCTCACACCGCAACTTGCTAAATCTCTTCTCATCCAAGGGCTTTGTGAAGATATCGGCTAGCTGTTCTTCAGTCTTCACATGCTCAATAGAAATGTCGCCCTTCAACACATGATCGCGAAGAAAATGATGACGAATCTGAATGTGCTTTGTCTTCGAGTGCTGAACTGGGTTGTGAGCAATCTTGATGGCACTCTCATTGTCATAGAAGAGAGGCACATTCTTCACATTGACGCCATAGTCCTTGAGAGTTTGCTTCATCCATAGCAATTGAGCACAGCAAGAACCAGCAGCAATGTACTCAGATTCAGCAGTAGATAGTGATACGCAGTTCTGTTTCTTCGAGGACCAACAGACCAAAGATCGTCCGAGGAAATGGCATGTGCCAGATGTTGACTTGCGGTCCACACGATCACTAGCATAGTCAGAGTCAGAATATCCGATGAGATCAAAAGCCGAGCCCTTGGGGTACCATAATCCAAGTGTTGGTGTGTGAGCTAGATATCGAAGAATATGCTTCACAGCCTTATGGTGTGATTCCTTCAGTGTAGCTTGAAATCGGGCACACATGCAAACACTAAGCATAATATCTAGGCTAGATGCACAAAGGTACAATAAAGAACCAATCATGGAGCGGTATACCTTATGATCGAAGTCAATACCATTTTCATCAGTGCACAGATGGCCATTTGTGGGCATTGGAATTTTGACGCCTTTGCAATCTTGCATGCCGAATTTCCTCAGTACATCCTTGAGGTATTTCTCTTGAGATATGAATATGCCATTGAGCTGTTGACGAATTTGAAGACCTAAGAAGAATTTCAACTCTCCCATCATAGACATTTGATATTCTTCACTCATCATATAGGCAAATTCATCACTATAACGTTGGTCAGTACATCCAAAGATAATATCATCAACATATATTTGGCACACAAACAGTTCACCATCATAAGATTTAGTGAAAAGAGTAGGTTCGAGTGAACCGGGTTTGAAGCCTTTCTTCATGAGGAATTCCTTCAAAGTATCATACCACGCCCGAGGGGCCTGCTTGAGGCCATAGAGAGCCTTATTGAGTCTGAAGACTTTGTCAGGATGCTTAGGATCTTCAAAACCTGGGGGTTGAGCAACATATACTTCTTCCTCAAGCTTACCATTGAGGAATGCACTTTTCACATCCATTTGATATAAAGTGATATCATGATGGTTAGCATAAGCAAGTAATATGCGAATAGCCTCAAGTCTAGCAACAGGTGCAAAAGTTTCATCAAAATCAATTCCTTCAACCTGTGTGTAGCCTTGAGCTACAAGCCGTGCCTTATTCCTCACTACAAGGCCATTTTCATCTTACTTGTTGCGGTAGATCCACTTTGTGCCAATGATATTGTGCTTGCGAGGATCTGGACGTTTGACCAGTTCCCAGACGTTGTTGAGCTCGAACTGATGTAATTCTTCTTGCATGGCCTGAATCCACTCAGGCTCCACAAATGCTTCATCTACCTTAGTGGGCTCTGTGATAGAGACAAAAGCATAGTGCCCACAAAAGTTAGATAAATGTGAAGCTTTTGAGCGTGTGAGAGGACCTGGTGCTTCAATGTCATCGATGATCTTTTCAACTTGCACTTCTTTTGCAACGCGAGGATGAGCTGGTTGTCGTCGAGGAATTTGATCAGCATTTTCTTTAGCACCATTTTCTTCAGGTGCATTAGCTCGACGTTCTTCACTTTCTGGAATGAATTCTTCAACAGATTCTTCGGTAGGAATGACATCCTCAGTAGCCTTGAACTTGATGGTTTCCTCAGATGCTGGTTCATCTATCACAGAAGGTAGGTGCTCTCTTTGCAAGCCATTAGTTTCATCGAACCGCACATCTACAGTTTCAACAACCTTGTGAAGAACGTTGTTGAAGACTCTGTAGGTGTGCGAGTCCTTTCCGTAACCAAGCATAAAACCTTCATGTGCTTTCGGTGCAAATTTAGCATTGTGATGAGGATCTCTAATCCAACATTTAGCACCGAAGACTTTGAAATAACTCACATTGGGTTTCTTGTCAGTGAGAAGTTCATAAGCAGTCTTCTTGAAGAATTTGTGAAGATATACCCTGTTGATGATGTGGCACGCAGTATAAATTGCCTCAATCCAGAAGTGACGAGGCGTCTTGTATTCAGCAAGCATAGTGCGAGCCATCTCAATAAGAGTTCTGTTCTTGCGCTCCACGACGCCATTCTGCTGAGGAGTATAAGGAGCAGATAACTCATGAGTAATACCAAGTTCATCAAGATAGTCATCAAGACCAGAATTCTTGAACTCGGTTCCATTGTCACTCCTGATGTGCTTGTTCTTCACACCAAAGTTGGTTGAAGCCCTCGAGGAAAATCGTTTGAAGACTTCCTGCACTTCATGTTTGTAAGTGACAATATGTACCCAAGTGTAACGAGAGTAATCATCAACAATAACAAAGCCATAGAGAGGTGCATCATTAGTGACTGCTGAGTAATGATTAGGACCAAAGAGGTCCATGTGAAGCAATTCGAAGGGTCGAGTAGTGGTCATGATAGTCTTCGCTGGATGCTTGGCCTTGGTCATCTTTCCAGCTTCACAAGCTCCACACAAGTGATCCTTGAGGAATTTGACATTCTCAATGCCAATGACATGCTTCTTCTTTGCAGGCGTGTGCAAATTCCTCATGCTTGCATGACCAAGTCGTCAATGCCATAGCCAGCCTTCTGAAGCTTTTGCAAGTAGGCACACGGCTGGTTGCGGTCCTGTAGAGAAATCAACAATATACAAGTCTCCTCTCCTAAAGCCTTCGAAGACTTTGGAATTGTCAGCTTCCATAACCACAACACAACGATACTTGCCAAAGACAGCAACCATATCAAGATCACAAAGCATTGAGACAGACATGAGGTTGTATCCTAAGGACTCGACAAGCATGACTTTGTCCATGTGTCGATCCTTTGTGATCGCAACCTTACCTAGACCCAATACCTGACTTTTTCCTTTGTCAGCGAAGATGATATGCTTCAGATGCGATGCAGATAAGGGAGCATCCATCAATAGATTGTTGTCACCAGTCATGTGATTTGTACATCCACTATCGAGGACCCACTCAGTGGCTTTGGGTTGATCATCCTGCAGATGAATTAGTGCAGCTTACGAACTCATATACTTCATCAGTGAAGAATATGACATCAATTCATCAGATCAATTTCATCAAGTAATAGAACAGATAAAGCAGTATGAGGACGTGAGAAATGAGAGTTCATTTCTTCATGATTAGCCTGCGTCCTATCAGGCACTCTCAGGTCTCCAGCAAATTCTTCAGACGTTTGAGCACGTCTGGAGACCTGACCCTGCATAAGAGATTAGTTCTTTTTCTTCACCACCCACATCTGAAGGGGTGGCAAAGGGTTCATCACTCTGCGAGCTCCATACGAGAAAGGTGGCATAGAAGTCAATCCATTTCGTTTCACATAAGAGGTGTTAGGGTAAGCATATGAATAAGCAGAGAAATTCTTCGAGGACTTATGAACATAATGATTAGAAGAATAATGCTCATATTCATAGCCCCTAGCTCTTCCCTGCGAAACAGAGTTGTTAGCACGATGATATTCATATGAGGACTTTGATCCTTTTGAGGAATATGATCCACGTGAGGAATTTGGTCCGTATGAGGACTTGGATCCATATGAAGAATTTGATCTGGGGTTCCTATTCTTCACAGGTGGTGTCATGAGGACATTGACCTGAAGACTTTCAAGGCATCTTTTGGGAACCCAGATTTTCTTCATAGGAGGACCGTTCCTGCAGTTAGTGCCAACATATCTAGCAAATACTTCACCATTCTGATTTTTGAACAGTTTATAGTTGTCAAATGACTCATCAGAAGAATGAGGAGATTCACATGTAAAGCCAGATAAATTGGATGGATCAACTGGAGGTCCCTTTGCAGCAACCCATGAGGTTTTGGGGTACTGCTCAGGCTTCCAATATGTACCATCAGCATTGAGTTTCCTCTCAAAGGCAATACCCTCTTTCCTAGGGTTCCTGTTTAGGATCTGCTTTTTAAGCACATCACAAAGAGTCTGATGCCCTTTGAGGCTTTTGTACGTGCCTCTCATGTACAATCCTTCAGCCCTGCATCGTCAGTGATACTAGCAATGTCCTCAGATGAGGAATTAGTGATAGCAGAGGAAGGTGAAGAATTTGTAACATTAGAAGCATTTGAACATTCAGGTGAAGAATTAGCACATTCACGTTCAATGCATTTCAAACATGGAGGAACAAATTCTTCCTGAGAAGCGCTAATTTGTTGAGCAAGTAATGAATTGTGCTCCTTCTGAAGATCTTCATAACTCACTCTTAGCTTCTCATGATCAGATAAGAGAGGGTTATGATGACTTTGAAGGTTGTCAAACCTAGTCTGAAGTCTCTGAAGATTTTCAGTCAAGGTTTTAGTGCGATCCATTTCTTCACCCAACATATCATCACTTTTTTCTAGCATGTTTTGAACTTTTTCAAAAGCCCTTTGTTGTTTCACAGCAATCTTAGCAAGTTTAGAATAGCTAGGCTTGAGGTTTTCATCAGATTCATTTTCACTTGATTCAGAGGAGGTAGATTTGAGTACCTTGGCACCCTTTGCCATGAAGCAATAGGTGGGAGCGTAGTCATAATTGCCTTCATCAGCCCTGTTGGTGAAGCCATTTTCTTCAGAGTTGAAGATAGACTTGCTGACGAATGCAGTAGCGAGAGCTAGACTCGCCACACCAGACTCGGACTCCTCAGATGCCTCCTCTTCCTCATTTTCTTCAGATTCAGCCTCAGAGTCCATTTCCTTGCCAATGAATGCCCGAGCCTTCTTGGAGCTGCTCTTCTTGTGAGATGAAGACTTTGAGGATTTTGATGATGAAGATTTTGAAGATTTCTTCTTTTTCTTCGCATCATCAGAACTATAATCCTTGTATTTCTTCTTCTTTGATTCCTTTTCCCACTGAGGACAATCTTGAATGTAGTGTCCATGTTTCTTGCATTTGTGACAAAGCCTTTTCTTGTAGTCACTGGACAAGGAATCATTGCTCCTTGAGGGTCTTCCAAAGCGACCACGTCTTGAGAACTTCTGGAATTTCTTCACGAGCAGTGCTAGTTCATGGCTCAGTTCTTCAGGATCACCAAGGCTGCTGCCAGAGTCTTCATCTTCAGACTCAGAAACTGCCTTGGCCTTCAGTGCACGTGATCTGCCATAGCTTGAACCATAGAGATCTCTCTTTTCAGCAAGCTGGAACTCATGAGTATTCAGCCTCTCAAGGATATCAGCGGGATCAAGTGACTTATAATCAGCACGTTCTTGTATCATCAATGCCAGAGTATCAAATGAGGAATCAAGCGATCTCAACAATTTCTTCACCACCTCATGGTCGGTGATGTCAGTGGCACCAAGCGCTTGAAGCTCATTTGAGATGTCAGTGAGGTGATCAAAGGTTTGTTGAACATTTTCATTGTCGAGTCTTTTGAAGCGGTTGAAGAGATTGCGAAGAACATCAACTCGAGAGTCACGCTGAGTTGAGACTCCTTCATTCACTTTGGACAGCCTATCCCAGATAAGCTTAGCAGTTTTCAAAGCACTCACTCTTCCATACTGTCCTTTGCTCAGATGGCCACATATGATATTCTTCGCTTGAGAGTCGAGTTGCTTGAATCTCTTCACATTAGCAGCATTCAGAGAAGGTGTGACTGAGGGAACACCATTTTCCACAACATACCAGAGATCGTTATATATTGCCTCAAGATGCATTCGCATCTTATTCTTCCAGTAGGGGTACTCCGTCCCATCAAAGGTAGGACACCCGGCAGAGACCTTGATCATATCTGTGGTCGACATAACTAAAACTCCAGGCGGTTAAACCAAAATCACACAGAACAAGGGAGTACCTTGCTCTGATACCAATTGAAAGTGCGTTATATCGACTAGAGGAGGGGTGAATAGGCGATTTTTATGAATTCTTCAATGAGGAATTTGCGGGTGAGGAAATTCCTTAGCGAAGAACTACTTGCAGCGGAATAAGTACTCAGAATTAAACATAACAGAACACAAGCATGGTCATCATGATGAAATGAAGACAGGCACAGAGTACAGAAAGCGTAAACACAGGATAACACAGGATGAAGACAAACAGACTGAAGAAATTGAACTGAGGAAATTGAGAAAGTCTTCAGTCAAAGTCTTCAAACAGATATGAACAAGTGAACAACACAGTTATGAGGAAATGAAAGAGTTGAGGAAATAGAACCAGTAAGCTTGGTGAAGACAATGATTTGGTAGACCAGTTCCAACTGTTGTCTCAGTTGTACATCTGGTTGGAGCGGCTAGGTATTTAAACATGAGGACACACAGTCCCGGACACACAGTCCTCACCGTATTCTCCTTGAGCTAAGGTCACACAAACCTCGCCCAATCACTCGTGGTAAGTCTTCAGGTGACTTCCGAACCTTCACAAACTTGGTCACTCGGCGATCCACAATTCCTCTTGGATGCTCTAGACCATGACGCCTAACCGTCTGGAAGAAGCACAGTCTTCAAAGGTAACAAGCGTCGGATCCATGCAGGATCAATCTCTTCAGTGATGCTCAATCACTTTGGGTTTGTAGGTGTTTGGGTTTGGGTTTTCCTCACTTGATGATTTTCACTCAAAGTCCTCGGAGGATGGGATGCTCTCAAATGACAAGTGTCAATTTCTCTCGGAGCAGCCAACCAGCTAGTGGTTGTAGGGGCGGCTATTTATAGCCTAGGGAGCAACCCGACATGATAAGACATAAATGCCCTTCAATGATATGACCGTTAGGTGGGTAGATATTTTGGGACAGCTGGCGCGTAGCACAGCAACGGTCGAAATTTTGAGTGTCTAATTCCTCAGGGCTATCATGTTCCTCACTGTGTAGGCAATCCGCACTGGCGAATTCCTAACTCCTCAGTCAGAACAAATTCCTCAGAGACCAGAAGAACTTCGTCTCTGTCACTGAAGAATATGACTGAACTGTATGAGATTTCCAATGGCTTCACTCGAAGGGATTGGTAGGTGTAGGATTTTGAGTTGAGCATCACATGGAAATTTTTCCTTAGTATTTCCTCGACCCCCTTTAACAGTACGGTGTTTCCTATGACTCAAGAAAGGGAAAATGAGACTACGAAAACAAAAGTCTTCACGCTTCATGTTCCTCGAATGAATACCAAGTCTTCAAGGTCACACCAATTTCTTCACTTTCAAAGTCTTCAGAAAGTCTTCAGAAATCCAAAGTCTTCAGTCGAAGAACTTCATTTTTAGGGGTCGACTTTCTCTGTAAATATCAAACTCCTCATAGACTTATAGACCTGTGTACACTCACAAACGCATCAGTCCCTTAACCTATAAGTCTTCAATACACCAAAATCACTAAGGGGCACTAGATGCACTTACACATAGGAACATGTATAAGTCATGAAGAAAGCAATAGCAATATACTAAACGATCAAGTGCTAAGCTAACGGAATGGGTCAAGTTAATCATATCATTCTCTAATGATGTGATCCCGTTAATCAAATGACAATTCATGTCTATGGCTAGGAAACTTAACCATCTTTGATTCAACGAGCTAGTCAAGTAGAGGCATACTAGTGACACTCTGTTTGTCTATGTATTCACACATGTACTAAGTTTCTGGTTAATACAATTCTAGCATGAATAATAAATATTTATCATGATATAAGGAAATATAAATAACAACTTTATTATTGCCTCTAGGGCATATTTCCTTCAATCTATTGCTCTAGTGTATACGTTCTATATGTCGTGCAGTGTGGTGCTCACTTATTAACTGTTTTGTTAATTAGTTGTCGTCTTCATTTAACCGTTTGGTTCAATTCTGCAAATGTGATGTTCAATTCTGCGGGCTGCAATTTTGTATTGTCTTCCATGTGAGAAATAAATCGAATTTATCTTTACAAAATTGTGGGTGCATTCTGTTATTGTATACCATGTGAGGAATAAATTGAATTTGGTTGTAGTAAATACATGAGAAACAAATACAATTGCTACAATTGGCTATAGTTAACTGTTTGGTTAACTGTCTGGTCTTCTATTAGGAGTATGTTATATTGTGCAATGTGGTGCTCAGTTAATGTTTGGTTATTTGTTGTGGTGTTTAGTTAACTGCTTGGTTCAATGTTATATTGTGCAATGTGGTGCTCAGTTAATGTTTGGTTCATTTGTTGTGGTGTTTAGTTAACAGCTTGGTTCAATTCTGCAGTGCGATGTCCAATTGTCGTGGGTAGAATTTTGTATTGTTGTGCATGTGAGGAATAAATCGAAGTTGGCTGCACTTAATACATGAGAAACATATACATGTGCTATATTTCCTAGTTCTTAATCATGCTTGGTTTGGATAAATGGGTTTTCCCTGTGGCTTGAATTAATCTAATGAATCTGCAATGTGATTATTTTTCATCAACATATTTTACTGATAGCATGCGAATCCTTACTTAACCTGATGACTAACTACCTTATATGTGTTGCAGGGAAACAATGGGAAGCACTGAGGTTTACAATCGAGGTTAGCACGTGCATGGTCCGTTGTCTAATAGCACATTATTGTGCAATTGCAGGAACCATTCTAATATTTAGGTTTTTAACAATTTGGTCTTGCACATGTAGGTCCTGCTGTCAGAGGTTTTGACCCACAGTTCGACCCTTTTTGCATATGGGGAAATGAGTTGTCCATGAATATCAGTCAAGTCAAGAAACTCAGAAAGATTGTTAGGATAAAGAAATTAGCGACAAAAAACAACAAGATCTTTGTCTGCACAATGAAGAAGACATCAGTTCACTACAGGATGGTACTAACTATTATACCTTGCCTTTTTTGTATTCCTTTGCCCCATTTCCAATATAGAGAAGATATTTATGCACATCCTTGTTTTCAGGCCTTTCCAAAGCAGTTCACTGATGATTACCTCTCAAACCACCTGTATGGTCAGGAGGCGAGGAAGGTATTCATACAACACCCACGGTTCAATATTGAAGTGTTCCTGAAGAGGACAAAGGATGGACGGTCAATCATCCACAGGCACTGGCCTAAAGTTACAAAGACCTTCAACATCAATGAAGGCTCAATATTCGCCTTCTGCTTCAGCAGTTTTCCAAATGAGATACATCTGTCTATGTACCGTCTATGATGCTAATTTCGAAAGGTTATAGATGTTGCATGTGAAACTTGGTCCTGGTGTAGTTGTGCAATGGGATAGCTGTGTGCTGAAGCTATATGATATTGTACTCTGATGTATTTCAATTATGAAAATGAAATATATTGTGTGCTTAATATGAACTATCAATTAGATTAATAACTGGATTATGAATAATCAGATAATTAGCCTGCTAATTGGGTTTTGCTATTGCAAACGGTTTTAAAAAAAATACCGTGGGTGATGACCTCAGGCAACGCACACAGTTTCTAGGAATAAACCGTGTTGGATCAATGAACAATCACACACGACTTTCTCTTGAAAACTGTTTGCGTTAGGCTACCTTGCGCAAATGTTTACCACATGAAAACTGTGTGTGATGGACAGCCTTTGCCACAGAGTTTCTTCCACGGACCGTGTGTGATATATTCAATAACGCAAGTGATTTAACGGGAAAAATTGTGTGTGAAGTACCTGTGAACGGAAACGTTTTCCTTCGAGCGACTGTGTGGGATGTACATACGAACGAAAACGTTTAGCGGGGACTGACTGTGTGGGATGTACTTGTGACAGGAAACAATTTCACCGTATAATTGTATTTTTTAGCTCTACTGTATGTATTTCCGTATTTGAGCGCTCACCGGTCGCACACGACCTCATTTTGCTGAACGTGCGTGCCAGGAGGGCATATCCCCGAAGGTTTCTGGGTCATGTGGGAAGGACCCCCCCCCCCCCTCCTATCGCCCACACTCACTTGGCGACGGTTCCAGATGCCGTCGAGGAAAGGGGTTTTAAACCGTTTGTTTAGGAGCTCATTGTACTAGTGCATGGTGCTACTTTGAAGCACAAGTGTGGAAAAAGGATAGTAGCATTGTCCCTTCTCTCTTTTTCTCTCATTTTTTGGGCCTTCTCTTTCTTTTATTTGGCCTTTCTCTCTTTTTTTTATTTGGCCTTTCTCTTTTTTTTTATTTGTCCTTTCTCTTTTTTTATTTGGCCTTTCTCCTTTTTTTTATTTCCTCACACGGGACCATGCTCTAATAATGATGATCATCACACTTCTATTTATTTATAACTCAAGGATTACAACTCGATAGTAGAACAAAATATGAATCTATATGAGTGCTTCCTGCGGTGTACCGGGATAGGCAATGAATCAAGAGTGACATGTATGAAAAATTATGCATGGTGGCCTTGCCACAAATACGATGTCAATTGCATGATCATGCAAGGCAATATGACAATGATGAAGCGTGTCATAATAAACGGAATGGTGGAAAGTTGCATGGCAATATATCTCGGAATGGCTATGGAAATGCCATAATAGGTAGGTATGGTGGCTGTTTTGAGGAAGATATAAGGAGGTTTATGTGTGATAGAGCGTATCATATCACGGGGTTTGGATGCACCGATGAATTTTGCACCAACTCTCAAGGTGAGAAAGGGCAATGCACGGTACCGAAGAGGCTAGCAATGATGGAAGGGTGAGAGTGCGTATAATCCATGGACTCAACATTAGTCATAAAGAACTCACATACTTATTGCAAAAATCTACAAGTCATCAAAACCAAGCACTACGCGCATGCTCCTAGGGGGATAGATTGGTAGGAAAAGACCATCGCTCGTCCCCGACCGCCACTCATAAGGAGGACAATCAAAGAAACACCTCATGCTTCAAATTTGTTACACAACGGTTACCATACGTGCATGCTACGGGACTTGCAAACTCCAACACAAGTATTTCTCAAATTCACAATTACTCAACTAGCACGACTCTAATATTACCATCTTCATATCTCAAAACAATCATCAAGTATCAAACTTCTCATAATATTCAATGCACTCTATATAGAAGTTTTTATTATACCCATCTTGGATGCCTATCATATTAGGACTAATTTTATAGCCAAAGCAAATTACCATGTTGTTCTAAAAGACTCTCAAAATAATATAAGTGAAGCATGAGAGATCCATAATTTCTATAAAATAAAACCACCACCGTGCTCTAAAAAGATATAAGTGAAGCACTAGAGCAAAATTATCTAGCTCAAAAGATATAACTGAAGCACATAGAGTATTCTAATAAATTCTGATTCATGTGTGTCTCTCCAAAATGTGTGTACAGCAAGGATGATTGTGGTAAACTAAAAGGCAAAGACTCAAATCATACAAGACGCTCCAAGCAAAAAACATATCATGTGGTGAATAAAAATATAGCCTCAAGTAAAGTTACCGATAGACGAAGACGAAAGAGGGGATGCCTTCCGGGGCATCCCCAAGCTTAGGCTTTTGGTTGTCCTTGAATTTTACCTTGTGGTGCCTTGTGCATCCCCAAGCTTAGGCTCTTGCCACTTCTTATTCTGAAATCCATCAAATCTTTACCCAAAGCTTGAAAGCTTCACAACACAAAACTTAAACAGAATATCTCATGACCTTCGTTAGTATAAGAAAGCAAACCACCACTTTAAGGTACTGTAATGAACTCATTCTTTATTTATATTGGTGTTAAACCTACTGTATTCTAACTTCTCCATGGTTCATACCCCCCGATACTAGCCATAGATTCATCAAAATAAGAAAACAACACACGAAAAACAGAATCTGTCAAAAACAGAACAGTCTGTAGTAATCTGTATCAAACGTATACTTCTGGAACTCCACAAATTATGAAATAAATTGGTGGACGTGAGTAATTTATCTATTAATCGTCTGCAAAAAGAATCAACCTAAAATCACTCTCCAGTAAAAAATGGCAGCTAATCTCGTGAGCGCTAAAGTTTCTGATTTTTACAGCAAGACCACAAAGACTTCACCCAAGTTTTCCCAAAGGTTCTACTTGGCACAAACACTAATTAAAACATAAAACCACATCTAAACAGAGGCTAGATGAATTATTTATTACTAAACAGGAACAAAAGGCAAGGAACAAAAATAAAATTGGGTTGCCTCCCAACAAGCGCTATCGTTTAACGCCCCTAGCTAGGCATAAAGCAAGAATAGATCTAGGTATTGTCATCTTTGGTTTTTATCTTTTTAGCGGAGTCATGCTCGAATCCGGGAGGTTCTTTGCTTTTCCCTTCATATTTGGAAATTTTCATATCTAAAGAATCTAACCGCTTATTGCAAAGGGTGATCAACATATTCATGCGGTGAAGGTTTCCGCTAACACTTTTGAGAGGTTCAAGAGACTTTTGTAAGATTTTCGTTACTTCACAAATACTTGTGTCTCTTCCTGAGTATGATGTGATCCCTTCTGTAGGGGTAGTATTCCTACTATTCCCTCTAATTTCATACGCAATACTGGGATCAATTTCGATAAAATTTCATTTGGCAGCGAAATCCAGGAGTTGTCTATGGGACATATTTAGCCCAACATAAAAATTGCGAAGTAAAATTTTAAAATTTACCTCTAGGGTGCAATTATGATAAGATTCCATCATCCTATACCAAGCTTATTTTAAGTTTTCTCCTTGTCTTTGTTTGAAGTGAAGAACTTCAAACTCGGTAGACAAAGTAAGGGATAAAGGACTCGTCATGAGGGCGAAATAAACGATCTAACGCACGGACACGCAAGAAGCAAGCGAAAAGAGACGAACGGAAAAAGGGTGAATAAAACGGCAAAGGTGAAGTGGGGGAGAGGAAAACGAGAGGCAAATGGCAAATAATGTAATGCGAGGGATAAGAGTTTGTGATGGGTACATGGTATGTCTTGACTTGAGCGTAGATCTCCCCGGCAACGGCGCCAGAAATCCGCATGTTGGCGGGAGATCAAATCTTGACTTGACTTGGCGTAAACCTCCGCAGCAACGGCGCCAGAAATCCTTCTTGCTACCTCTTGAGCATGCGTTGGTTTTCCCTTGAAGAGGAAAGGGTGATGCAGCAAAGTAGCATAAGTATTTCCCTCAGTTTTTGAGAACCAAGGTATCAATCCAGTAGGAGACTACACGCAAATCGCCTAGTACCTGCACAAACAATCAAGAACGTTGCAACCAACGCAATAAAGGGGTTGTCAATCCCTTCACGGCCACTTGCAAAAGTAAGATCTGATAAAGATAATAAGATAAATATTTTTGGTATTTTTGTTATATAGATTGAAAAGTAAAGATTGTAAAATAAACGGCGATAGAAATTGGCAAGTTGACGATAAACTAATATGATGTAAAATAGACCTGGGGGCCATAGGTTTCACTAGTGGCTTCTCTCAAGATAACATATATTACGGTGGGTGAACAAATTACTGCCGAGCAATTGATAGAAAAGCGTATAGTTATGAGAATATCTAGGCATGATCATGAACATAGGCATCACGTCCGTGTCAAGTAGACCGAAACGATTCTGCATCTACTACTATTACTCCACACATCGACCGCTATCCAGCATGCATCTAGAGTATTAAGTTCATAAGAACAGAGTAACGCATTAGGCAAGATGACATGATGTAGAGGGATAAACTCAAGCAATATGATATAAACCCCATCTTTTTATCCTCGATGGCAACAATACAATACGTGTCGGTTCCCTTTCTGTCACTGGGATCAAGCACCGCAAGATTGAACCCAAAGCTAAGCACTTCTCCCATTGCAAGAAAGATCAATCTAGTAGGCCAAACTAAACTGATAATTCGAAGAGACTTGCAAAGATATCAAATCATGCATATAAGAATTCAGAGAAGAATCAAATATTGTTCATAGATAATCTTGATCATAAACCCACAATTCATCGGATCTTGACAAACACACCGCAAAAAGTATTACATCGAATAGATCTCCAAGAACATCGAGGAGAACTTTGTATTGAGAACCAAAGAGAGAGAAGAAGCCATCTAGCTAATAACTATGGACCCGAAGGTCTATGGTAAACTACTCACACATCATCGAAGAGGCTATGGTGTTGATGTAGAAGCCCTCCGTGATCGAATCCCCCTCCGGCGGAGCGCCGGAAAAGGCCCCAAGATGGGAACTCACGGGTACAGAAGGTTGCGGCGGTGGAAAAGTGGTTTCGTGGATCCCCTCGATGTTTTCAGGGTATAAGAGTATATATAGGCGAAAGAAGTAGGTCGGTGGAGCTACGAGGGGCCCACGAGGGTGGGGGCGCGCCTACCCCCCCCCCCTTGAGCGTGCCCTCCTGCCTCGTGGCCGCCTCGTTGCTTCCTTGACTTCCACTCCAAATCTCCTGGATTGCATTTGTTCCAAGAAAGATCCTCGCGAAGGTTTCGTTCTGTTTGGATTCCGTTTGATATTCCTTTCCTGGGAAACACTGAAATAGGCAAAAAAACAGCAATTTGCACTGGGCCTTCGGTTAATAGGTTAGTCCCAAAAATAATATAAAAGAGCATATTAAAGCCTATTAAACATCCAAAACAGATAATATAATAGCATGGAACAATCAAAAATTATAGATACGTTGGATATGTATCACCAAACAATGTGCAGATGCCGATTTTTTGCTTGTTTTCCTCACCCAGGCTCCGTTGAGCCATACTTGAGTTAGCCAGGCCCGACTCACAATGCTACCAAACATGTGCTATAAGTACTCCCTCCATATATATAGGGCCTAATATGTTTTTAAGGCTGTCTTTGACTATTGATAATATTTATAATATATAAGATGTATAATGTGAAAATTATATCACTGGAAGCTCCTTCCACACACGAATTTGATGGTATGCTTTGTGTAACTTGCATGTCATATATTATTGCTCTAACACGTGGTCAAAGTTAGCCTAAAAACACATTAGACTGTATATATATGGAAGAAGAGAGTAACAAAGATTTTTTCGCCGAAACCAAGTTTAGCACACAACACAAAGCACACCATGCGCCACTGATAGACTAGCTCGGCGATCAGATCCAGCAAAGTTTGCCGTCTAGGCAAGGGCGGCATGTGGTGGTGGCCGCTTCATCGCGTCAAACACTAAGTTGTTGTCCGATCCCCACGGTTGGTGAAATGCCACCAAGTCTTTGCATGTTGGACTTGAGTGCTCCCCCGCTCCCCACTAGGGTTCCTCCCTGCCCCCCCCCCCCCGCCACCGTTGCCGCCGCCAGCCGTCGGCCGCGAGCGTCCCGCTCCGCCTCCCTCCTACCTCCCCTCCTCCCCCGTGCCCCCGTCCGCTTGCTCACCCCCCCCCACCCCCGCGCGTGACGGGCGGGCCTCTGGTTCCTCTCCTCCGCCCCACCTCCCCGGCCCTCTCCCCCCGCAGCTGTCGACGTGGTCCGCTGATACGTCTCCAATGTATCTATAATTTTTTATTGTTCCATGCTATTATATTATCCATCTTAGATGTTTTATATGCATTTATATGCTATTTTATATTATTTTTGGGACTAACCTATTAACCTAGAGCCCAGTGCCAGTTTCTATTTTTTTCCTTGTTTTTGAGTTTCGCAGAAAAGGAATGTCAAACGGAGTCCAGATGAGCTGAAATTTTACGGTGATTTTTTATGGACCAGAAGAAGCCCCTGAAGCAAAAGAGTTGGGCCAGAAGAGCCACAAGGCCTCCACAAGGGTGGAGGGTGCCCCCTACCCCCCTAGGGGTGCCCTTCGGTCTTGTGGGCTCCTCGTGGACCCTCCTGACTTGTTCCTGACGCCAAAAATTCTTATAAACATAGAACCCCCCCAGAAATAAACCTAGATCGGGAGTTCCACCGCCGCAAGCCTCTGTATCCATGAAAACCCAATCGGGACCCTGTTTCGGCACCCTACCGGAGTGGGAAATCATCACCGGTGGCCATCTGCATCATCCCGGCGCTCTCCATGATGAGGAGGGAGTAGTTCACCCTCAGGGCTGAGGGTATGTACCAGTAGCTATGTGTTTGATCTCTCTCCCTCGTGTTCTTGATTTGGCACGGTCTTGATGTACCGTGAGCTTTGCTATTATAGTTGGATCATATGGTGTTTCTCCCCCTCTACCTTCTTGTGATGAATTGAGTTTTCCCTTTGAAGTTATCTTATCGGATTGAGTCTTTAAGGATTTGAGAACACTTGATGTATGTCTTGCATATGAATATCTATGCTGACAATGGGATATTCACGTGAACCACTTGGTGTATGTTTTGGTGATCAACTTGCGGGTTCCGTGACCTTGTGAACTTATGCATAGGGGTTGGCACACGTTTTCATCTTGACTCTCCGGTAGAAACTTTGGGGCACTCTTTGAAGTTCTTTGTGTTGGTTTGAATATGAATCTGTGATTGTGTGATGCATATCATATAATCAAACTCACGGGTACTCGTGGTGACAATGGAGTGCCTAGGTGACATTAGGGTTTTGGTTGATGTGTATCATAAGGTGTTATTTTAGTACGAACTCTAGGGTTGTTTATGGCACTTATAGGAATAGCCCAATAGATCGATCAGAAAGGATATCTTTGAGGTGGTTTCGTACCCTATAATAATCTCTTCATTTGTTCTCCGCTTTTAGTGCCTTTGGAGTGACTCTTTGTTGCACGTTGAGGGATTGTTATATGATCCAATTATGTTAACATTGTTGAGAGAACTTGCACTAGTGAAAGTATGAACCCTAGGCCTTGTTTTCAAGCATTGCAATACCGTTTCGCTCACTTTTGTTACTTACTACCTTGCTGGTTTTATAATTTCATATTACAAAAACCTATATCTACTATCCATATTACGCTTGTATCACCATCTCTTCGCCGAACTAGTGCACCTATATAATTTTCCATTATATTGGGTCTGTTGGGGACACAAGAGACTCTTTGTTATTTGGTTGCAGGGTTATTTGAGAGAGACCATCTTCATCCTATGCCTCCCACGGATTGATAAACCTTAGGTCATCCACTTAAGGGAAATTTGCTACTGTCCTACAAAACTCTGCACTTGGAGGCCCAACAACGTCTACAAGAAGAAAGGTTGCGTAGTAGACATCATCCGCCGGGCCCTGCCCGCGCGGCGCCGGCGGCGACGGGCCGTTCTTTTCGGCCTCCCGATAGCGGCGGTGCAGCTCGGCGGCGACGGTGTGGCTTGGCGGCGGGACTCCCGCGGGCTTCGGGGTCCTCGGTGCGGCGGCGCGGCCGTTGGTCGCGGGGCGGCGTGGCAGTGCTGGTGGCCGGCGGCACCCGTGCGGCCCAGATCTGGGCCCTTTGGGGCTCCTTCTGGGATGGGGCGGGCCGGCGGCTCAGTGCGCTGTGGCGCTCCTCCCTGGTGTCGGTGGCGAGGAGGCGGTGGTCTGCGGGCGGTGGCGGCTTTGTCAGCCGGCGAGCTGCAGCGCGACAACAGGGGCTGTTCGGACCCTTTGGGTCCGGCTGGGCCGCGGCACCTGGCAGGCCCCTTGTCCATGCGTCCGATCGGCTCCGCAGCGGCGGTGGTGGATGTTCCCTCACGTCGGCTGTGTTGCAGATGCCCCCGTGCCCACTATCTCTTCTCCCATCCTCCGGGTCTCGTGTCGGTGGCCTCAGGGACACGGCGAAGTTGGTTCGGTGACCGTGATGACACATGTTGGCAGGCGGCATGTTGGGCGGTGTACTTTGGATCGTCTGGGGTGATGGTGGGGGTTTGGGTCGAGAGAAATCTCTGGCGGCTCGTCCGGCCCCGACGCCTGCGGGTGCCGCCGAACCTTCCTGAAGGGCGTCGGGTACTCCCTCCCCCACTCCCCCCTCGCGTACCGGTGGAAACCCTAGGACTAGTCCGGGCAACAGCAGCATCGACGTCGCCTCCTTCTTGAAGGTGTTGCTTGGTACGCGGCGCTTCGGAGTGCTGGGTGCGTGGTGGTACTTCTTTGGTGGGTGCAGCGGTTGCCGGCCATCTTCGTTTCGTTGATCTGCCGTTGTTGGCATTTATTTCTCTTTCTTTTTCTCTTTTATTTTCTTTGGGCTTGTTTGTGTTGCGGCCAGCGAGCTGGTCGGATGTTGCTTTATCTATAAAGCAGGGGAAACCCTTTATCGTAAAAATGTTGGACTTGAGTCCGTTAAAAATCATCTGAACCACCGTAGAAGTATAGCAGAGTAGTGTGTGGTTACATGTGATGTGCCGTCGGGGCGTGTACACGTAGATGTGTATGTGTCGTTCAAGAGCATCGTGCAAAGCTAAGGTCAAGCCATTTTCCACAGGCTGTGGGCAAAGGAAGGCGCCGATGATGATGACGACGGGAGAGGCGGAGAGTGCCACCAAAAGCAACGCTCCCTCCATCCACAATATAGTACTTTTGTAAGAGAAATTCCACAGTGTAAGCAACAAGCCAACCGTGGTGGACTTGAACAATGACATCTTGTTACGGGCGCCATATTTTCTCAGTTGTCGCAACGTATGGTCTTGACGTCCATTTAGACCTTATGCATTGACCCGCACAAACAAGGCCGGTCTTCGCCGTGGCTGTGATGCAGTATTTACAGTTGTTGCCATTTCCTTTCTAGTGATAATAATTGGGACATTGAGAGCATCTATAGCCACATATGGCAAATTCGGCCCCTTAAACACCCGCGGACACGCCGCGTCCGCTGCAGTGACCGGGCATACCTCAAATTTCACTTGTTGCATCCGGACATCTCATATCCGATTCTTATATCCATATAAAGACATGCAAAAGGAGATAGAACCTGCGTACTACGTCGATCCTAACTACTCCTTGTCGAAGATCACGATGATCTCCGTGCCCAGCTCCGGCAGCATGGGCGACAGTTGAAGCTCCGGCTGCTTCGCTCCGGCCTCCTCCGCCTCTATCTCTGCATCGAGCTCGGGCCCGACGCGGACGCCTTTGAAGCAGCGCTCGCCGAGTGCACTGCGCGCGAGCAGGAGGAGGACGCGCGTCGCCGGCGGGATGAGGAGATCAGTGCGCTCCTCTACGAGCAGGCGCTCGCCACCGTGCGCGAGTTTGACGCCAAGCAGGCGGGATGGCGCCGCGAAGCCGAGGAGCAAGACAAGATGTACATCGATCTTGTCTCCAATGACGATGAGTGAGTGCCGCCGCCGCCGCCACCCAAAGAGCTCCAGTGAGCTCCGTTTTTGGCTAGTTTAGGGTAGGGCGGCATCGCAATGTAAAATATCTTCGAAATGCAGCGATGATCAAACTATGTATGTAGTTGTGTTCTTCATTTTGCTCGGGAATGCTTTTTTTTTTAATTTACGATTTCAATTGAGGACTCTGTTAGGCCGCAGCCGATTTCGCCCCTCAAATCTCTGATTTCTCAGCCCTTATCCGTGATATAAGGGCTGCTGATATACGGGGCCTGCTAGAGTGGATAAGGACCGCTGATATACGGGGTCTCCTAGAGATTCTAATGTATGTATGCTAGGCCTTCGTGAAAATGAACGTCGATCTCAACTTTATGCATTGACTCATGACGCAAGGCCGGTCTTCGCCGTGCCTGTGATCCGCTATTTACAGCTGTGGCCATTTCCTTCCGAGCGACAATGATTGAAGAAAATTGACCTCTCTTCAGAGACTGTGAAATTGCATAACGGCACGCGCAGATCAAAACTATTGTAAAGCAGGGAACATGAGGGTTGAGTTATGAAACTACTCCCTCCGTTAAACGCTCTTATATTATGGGACGGAGAGAGTGGTAAAAACTTGTATTTCTGCTTAGTTTCAATTCATCAAGGTCTGGGTGAAGAAAGAGGTTTGCGAGGACTAGACCTCAGGTTTATATACATGCATCAGGACGGAAGAAATTTCTTGATCTAGATAAAGAAGAGACATAAACCTGAGGGCTTTTTGCACAAAACCACCTAGGCGACGTGAGGCCAGGATACCGGGAAGCTAGAAAGAAAGGTCGATGTTCGAACAAAGCATAGCCACCACACCGTGCACAAACGAGAGGAAGAGGCGACATGCCATGCCGAAGGGAGAGCAGATCAGCCATGTCCGCATGGCGGCTCCGCCCGCTCATGCTCTTCCTCTTCCTCTTGCCCCGCGGCGCACTCTCACAGATAGGGAGGGGATTGGCGCTGCCGCCATCATCGCCGATGGGGTTTAACATAACGTGCAACAGCATCGACTATCCATTTGGCATCGAAGGGATAGCGCAACAACCAGGCTTCGAGGTAACGTGCGGCCGAAACAGTGAGGCCATGTTGCAGATCGACAAGCATAGCTATAAAATCGACTATGTGTCGGTGGAAGAAGGCTTCGTCGTCGTCTTAGCCGGGCCCATCCACCAAGTCTGCTACGACCGCAACGGTAAGCAGATGAAGGCCACCGGAATCGGCAATATCAGCTTGGAGCAGACGCCCTTCACCTTCTCCAAGAGCAATAAGCTGGTGGCCACTGGATGCAACTACAAGCTGGTTGCTAAGTTCAGCAACTCGTCGGACGGTGAAAGTTTCTGCTCCACCTCCTGCGACGAATACTCCGGCACCGTCGATTGTATCCATGGGTTAGCATGCTGCGAGGTCCCCATGCCGATGAACACCACTCGAGAGTTCACCTTCAAGTTCGACAAGATAGAAGAGCAAGACATTGGCTACGAGGATGGCACTTGTAGCGCTGCCTTCTTCCTCGACCAAGGCGAGCAAGTCTTCATGGGTGGCAGAGGCAATGCGCAGAGACCGCTGAAAGACATGTTGTTGCCGGCTGTTGACCACAGGATGATCTTGGATTGGGCAGTTGGACGCGGCACATGCCACCAGGCCTCGACCCACAACTTGGCGCGAAGGTACTGCAACAAGATGAGCGGGTGTATTGACGCACCCAGTGGAGCGGGCCATCTCTGCAAGTGTCATGCAGGGTATGACGGGAATCCGTACGTTGCCGATGGATGTGTAGGTAAATATTTCTTCATCCATCAGAGAGATATGATTTCACCTGCAGTTTCACATGAAAGCACACAAATTCACTTGGGGTCTTGTAATATAGCCTGGTAGATTAACAAACATGTTTCTTTTTTTCAAGGGCAACCACCCTGGTTCCATTACTATATCTTTATTAGCTCAACCGGATGAAGAGATTGAAATCTAGGCAAGAAAGCTACCACACAATCAAAAAACAAAGTTGGGTGGTTTGGTTTCTACAACATCCTGGCGTTTCTGAAATTATCCTGTGGAACAGCAATCATCGGCAAAAGCCTAGAAAAAATACATGGTCCTGAAGAGAACTATTGAAGGCCGAGACAGCACGAGTATAAATCGGTTTCATCACTTGCATAAGTAGAACTAACTGTATATAACATTATAAACCACTGGGTAAACTACCGAACAGGACAGTCAGGTTCAGCAGTATAAGAAATTCTATTACTCAGCCTTCTTTTATGAATAGAAATATGCCTCTCTGATTTCTGAAATGAAGTGTTGCATTGTTGGTTTAGATATCGATGAATGCCGGACTTCCGACAGCAACAATTGCACCATTCAGGACTTCTGCCACAACACCCGAGGAGGTTATACTTGCTCATGTCCCAATGGCTGGATCGGTGACGGTTACCTTACAGGGACAAACTGCAGTGAGGCACTCAGTCCATCTGGTAATATCTAACACTTTATATCTAGAAAGATCAACCAAAACGCATGTTGCCCAAATTGTACTTAACATTTCGCACAATATCAAAAGCTACAACTAAGCTACTTTTATGCATAATCTCTGTTCCTTTTTACATGTTCTGAACATGGATGCAGTCCCCAATATAAGATCATTTTGCAAGCTATGTTAGCTTGCAAAATGATCTTATATTATGGGATGGAGGGAGTACATGTTAATCGGAATTAATTTAAAAGAAAATAAGTAATGAAATTAAAGTATTAGATCTAATATTGACCATTCTCTTCAAATGCAGGTTCCCCTATGCAACAACCACAAGGTATGATAACAAAATCGTATTTGCTAACCAGTGACACCAGAGGACTAAATTATTAGTGCCATTGACGATTTATGGCTATCTATTAGGTCTGAATGACTGCAATCATCCAGAAAAGAACCCCTGCACATACCCAGCGTACTGCAATGATGAGCAAGGGGTAGTTGGTGTGATTGTCCTCTCGGCATGAGTGGGAATGGCAGGAAAATGGGAAGTGGGTGCTTTCCCATATATATTGCTTTGGGTAACTTACTCAACACACCTGGCATTACCAATTCTGATTATCATATTTTGTTTTTACTTCAATCTTATCCTATTGAGGCAATTCAGATAAAACGGTTTTTCGATGGTGCCATGGTATGTTCTGATGGAGTACAGTGTTTATACAGACGATAATTCATAAGAGTTCAGTACCTGACCCAAGAAAAAGTGTTAAAGTATCTTCGCGGGGGTGGGAATAGAGCTCACACAAGCAGATACACAAAAACTAGCTTCAGCTGCAAAATTTTGTGATAAATTTGCAATTTATAAAGCTCTAAAAGGACAAGCTCGGTGTATGCCAAATTGTTTTTTAGCCCCTTGTCCTTACATTTTTACCACAGACCACAAAATGATAATTCTACCAAATTTACATGTGCATAGAGTGTTCACATATCTACTCCCTCTGATCCATATTAGTACATGTTTTGGGTTTTTCTTTTAAAAGAACTTGTAAACACTCCTTTTCTTCGAATAAAGTGCGTATGGGCACATGAGCTCCAAAAAACTGTGTCTCTATACAGCTCTTATGATGGCTCATATGAATGGCCAATGAACTACAGGCATAAAATATTTTGCAAGTTTACATAGAGTGTTCATGATTTATGACTATATAAGAGAAGGTTACCTGTATCAAACACACCTTCCCTAATGGCTAGTGTCAAGGAGATTTGATAGCTTATGCTTGTCCTAGAGATTATGTCAAGATAGCATCTGTATGAGAGTAATCAAAAGTAACTTGGTAGCTATCAGCATTTTTTACTAAAATGTTACTTCCACATGTGGTACATGCAGAACGAAGACTTAGCTTTTCATCCAATATTTGCAGGTGTTGGTCTTGCACTTGTGGTTATAATATCTAGCACAGCTCTGTGCTGCTACTGGGGCATGAAGAGAAGAAAGGTGAGAAGAAAGAGAGCTGAGTTATTCCGTAAGAATGGAGGCTTGCTGTTGCAGCAGAGATTTACGGCAATCACATCTCAAGGTAAGGACTCTTCAGCAAAGATATTCAGTGCGGAAGAGCTCAAGACTGCAACTAACAACTATAACGAGACTCGAATTCTTGGCCGAGGTGCATATGGCACAGTGTACAAGGGTGTTCTTCCAGATGAGACTGTGGTTGCTGTAAAGAAGTCTAGGGTGTTTGATGAGAGCCAGGTGGAGCAATTTGTCAATGAGATTACCATCTTATCACAGACCGATCACCCGAATGTTGTCAAGCTTTTGGGATGTTGTCTAGAGATAGAAGTTCCCTTGTTGGTATATGAGTTCATACCCAATGGAACACTCTTTCAGCACATCCACAACAGAAGTGCACCTCGCTCCTTAACATGGGAGGATACCTTAAGGATAGCTGCAGAAGCAGCAGAAGCACTTGCCTACCTCCATTCCACATCTTCTATACCAATTATTCACAGGGATATCAAATCAAGCAACATATTGTTGGATGAGAACTTTGTGGCCAAAATATCAGACTTTGGTGCATCAAGATCAGTTCCATTTGATCAAACTCATGTAACCACCCTTATTCAAGGTACTATAGGTTACCTCGATCCTGAATATTTTCAAAGCAGCCAGCTCACAGAGAAGAGTGATGTCTACAGTTTTGGAGTAGTTCTTGCAGAACTATTGACAAGGCAGAAGCCCATTTCTGTAGGCAGGCCAGAGGAATCATGCAACTTAGCAATGCATATGGTGATTCTAGTTAATGAAGGGCGCCTACTTAAGGAGATAGAGCCAGACATTTTGGCAGAAGCAGGTGAAGAGCAGGTCTATGCAGTTGCGCAGCTCTCTGTGAGATGCTTAAATATGAATGGGCAAGAACGACCCATCATGAAGGAGGTTGCATCAGTTTTAGAGGGGCTAAGAAGGTCATTCACCAATGACAAGGAGCAAACTATGAGAAGAACAGATGAACCTGCACAGAAATATAATGAACAAGGGCACCTTCTACGTGAGGCAAGCTCGACTTCCAACCTGCACTATTCAGAAGGAAGCACACAGTTGAGCATGGAGGCTGAAATGAAAGCTTCTTGTCACACTCCAAGATGACGCTTCTCATAATATTTAAATGTAAGTTGACATATCAAGACAATGTGTAATATATATAGTTCTGGAGAATCATGTAAAATAGCTCAGAGTAATCGCTATTACTTATTTATAGGTCAACAATCACCACAGGAGAAATTCTTGATATCCCAATTGTGGGTTCAGATCCAGTTCTACTTTAGAGATTTACACCAACTGAATATGGTAACCATGTTCAGGATATCACCATATCGGCCGGGTGCTGAGTAGGGAATAGGCAAATTTTCCAGTTATTCGGCTGATAAATGAGTTAATCGGCTATTCGGTGACCCACCGAGTAGCAATTAACAGACCAAGATGCCGATTAACCAGCTGATATTCACATTTGTTCCTTAAATTTGATCTAAATCAAGCATTAAAAACCCTCTCACCTGACTGACGTCGACGTGTATGCAAAACCAGGGGAATGCAGAGTGCCTGTGAAAATGTAGTGCACACGCCTACTTGGCCCCTCAGGATTAGGTTGTCAATTATGCAGCTAGTCCATGGTTAAAAAAAGTACTATGTTAATTTGAACCCAATGCATTGGGTTGCGCCGTTCCAAGTCCTATTAGCACTTGAGGCCCAGCTTAACGATGGATATTCACACAACCAGTGAGTCTAGTATATATGTATTTCGCTGATTGTCACACATACAGATCACTGATCATGGATTCATGGCTTCATGGGTATAATTAATTTTACCACCTCAAAGCATAATCTGCCTAAATCGTACTAGATGAAAGTATGCAGGATGTGAGTAGTAATACATTTCTTTTCCCTGAGTAAGTAGCCGGATCAACCTAGTTTGATCAATACATTTACCTAACATCATGACTGGGCTTCAAAATAAAACATATACTCCTACTTTGGTACAGTACAAGCGACTCACCCTGGCCTCTTGCATTCCACCGCGGAAGAAGCCAATAGCTGTTCCAAAATATAGAAATAAAGATCCTAGGTTGTAGCCCCTTACCTCGCCGCCATGGCGGCAGGCACTGGGACTCCGGCGCGGATCCGACCCTGGCCTCCCCGAGCAAGCTGCGGCCTCATCACCGCCCATATCCCCCCAGCCCCTCCCGGAGACGCGTTACTCGGGGCTACACTTGCCTCCCGGGCCTCGGCCCGTGAGGGCACGGTGAGACGACCTCCCACGATAGCGGTCGTGGGTCGAGGGCTCGAGGCCAGCCGCTTCCTCGTCGTCTCCGGCGACGCCCACCCGCGTCCAGTCCGTCCCCTAACCTTGGCGAAGCCTGTGCCGAGGAGGGACGGCGCGCGGGGGCCGCTGGGGGGTGGGGGGTAAGCGGCATTGCGGCCGACGGGAGGGCGCCGCGGCTGAGGCGACGATGTGGGGGATGTGGCCGCCGTGCCGTTGCGAGTTGCGATAGAGGAGGAGTATTTTTTATTTTTTTTGAGTGTACATTTTTTTTTCTTTTTAAGACATGGAGGAGGAGTATTTTTTATTTTTTTTGAGTGTACATTTTTTTTTCTTTTTAAGACATGGAGGAGGAGTTTTTTTTTGCGCAAAACAAGGAGGAGGATTTTTTTTTTAGAAATACAAGGAGGAGGAAATTTTTTTGGGGGGTTAAACCAAAGATTTATTGCTCATAGTCCGCGGACAACCATGTCGCCCTTGATCCGACGAATGGGAAAGCTTGGCTAACCTATCTGCATATGTGTTCGATGCTCTATCTTCAAACATAAATATACAATTAAAAGCTAAATATCTAAGCTTAATCTTGCTAATAATAGCTCCGTACGCTCCACGACTTCCTTTGTCAATGTCGCCAACCACCTGTTTCGAGTCTGAGGCCATGCCAAAATTTTGGAGCATACGATCTTACGCTAGGGATAAACCCTCACGGCAAGCAATCGCCTCCAACATCACCACATCGGTTATACCTATGATCACCAGAGCCGAGCTACCCAAGTAGTTGCCCGCCTCATCTCGACCCACTGCCACTGTTGCAGCCATGGGCTCTAGAGGTACCCTCGTCAATGTGGATCCCGGAGGTGGACCTTAAGGTCTAGCTGTTGCAACTCGCGATGGTGTTGTTCCTCTAGTCTCGGCTCTCGGTTGTAGTTGAAGCTCGGTCATGAATAGTGTGATGAATTGATGGGTTGCTGAGCGGCTTTGATAAATCTCTTCGTGGATGGCCTTCCTCCTAGCCCACAAGGAGGAGGAGATGGTAGAAGCGACAAGAAAGGCGGAGAGAAGAAGCCCAAGTTGTGAGTCTGGAAACTGTGAAGCCCAAAAGAAAGAGAAATTGTGAAGCCCGTGACTGAAAACTGTTAGCTCCGTCACGGAGGTGAGGTCTGTGACCCTGAAAACTGTGAAGCCCAAAAGGAAGAGAAATGATTTTTTTCTTTTCTAGCCATCCTTAAAAAGCATCATCACTGACGGAAAGATGTTGGTTCTGCGAAGGAGAAAAAAAGTTGTGAAAAAACGAGGGATGGCTCGCTTTAAAAAAATGGGGTGAGGCGAACCAACCTGTGGTTAGATGGTTAGGAAGACAGTGGTATTCTCAATCCATCAGGGTTCAAGTCCTGGACTTGCATTATTCCTGCATTTTCAAGTCCTAAACTTTGACATTGGTGCTCACATTATTTGTGTATTTATTTCAGGCTTCCGGCATTGTTCATTCAGTGAGAGGAGATATTTTTGACAACTGCGAGATGTCTATGATGACTTTATAAAATCTGAAGATGATATTTCAGTTTAGGGCTAGTTTGGATCGCGTCCACGGCTGCGTGCTTGGGCGATAGGGCTGCCTGGCATAGACATGGTTTCAGATTGTTTTTCCGCCTGGTCAGGCGGTGGATGAGAGGCGTTTGGTTACTGCCCTGAGCCTGGATAGTCATTAGGAATAAAAAAAATCAGCTCATGGGCCCATGTATGGAGAACAGTTTCTGTCATTAAAGCCCATGCAGCTGTTTTGTGTGCCCAGGCTCCCCAATTCTCACGTCTGGCTCAGGCTAATTACCTTCCTGGCTGCACCACCCAGGCTAACCGCCTGCATGCAAACCCCAGGCCAAGCTATACCAGGCATTTTCAGGATGTGAACCAAACAGCTTACATGCGACGTCCCGTGATAGGGATGAGTGTATGTGAATGACTTTGATTGTACCGTGTTAAAAAAATGAGGTGAGGGAAACCTCTTTATCTTTTTAAGGAGAAGGCAATACCGAGCCGATGTCGATACACATGGAAAGCGGCTGGAATAAATGCATGCAATCAAACAACACGCAAAACATGACCCAGGGCCTGTATACACTTAAACAGGTTTCACTGGGCAAACCAAGCACGTCATAGGCGCCTACATCCAGCAAGTATTTGCCGTTATGGCAGTGGCAGGCAGCGCATTCCGGTGGGAGCATGTATATTTTCGACAAAAAGTGAATTTTATTGACTCAAAATTAAGCATCAAGGATGTAAAATACAATGAACACACACCCGGCCTCTGTATAGTTAGGATGTATACAACCAACATCAACGCACACACAAAAGACACGCTGGCAAATAGCGAAGTCATATAAAACCAAAACTATGTCAAAGCGAGGAAAAAATGAAGCGATCAAATACGGAATACAAACTACAACTATGGTTATATCCGCACCAATTATTTCATGACGCCACATGACTTCTTCAACTCGAAATCAATCGAGTGCGCACGGCCACGTCGCGCGCAATGCATCATTGTAGGTCGGTCGTATAGAAGTCGCACGCTCAAGGAAGCGCAGGATATTTTCCCATCATCATCCTGGCACCCTACGTCTTGGTCTCCTGAGTCGTGTTACAAATGCTGGTACGAGGGTCATGGTCAACAGGTCAAGCCATCCATTCATTTTCCACAGCCCACGGGTTGCTAAGCGAGCTAGCCAGCCAGCCAGCAGCCACCGAGGACGACACAGCGACCTGGAAGCTGGAATGCTATTGTCATGTCGCCCCTCCTGCGAAGCAAAGCCCAGAAGCCACCGGCGGACCAGCGTCCTGTCGTTGGTGCCGTCTTCTCTCGGTCGTCCGCTCGTCGCCATGATGATAGTGCCAACTGCCAACCCTCGCTGAATGAAAATGTTTAATTCATTGCAAAATAACATACTCTCTCCGATCCGAATTAATTGACGCAGCCTCTATACCATGTCTGTGTCAATTAATTCAGATCGGAGCGAATCCGTTCCATCACTGATTACCTGAGCTTCAAGCATTTAGTATCCATGCTAACACCTTGAATATATTTCCGGCAAAAAAAAGGGAAAGCGCCTTGAATATATCTTTAGTAATTCACCTCATCTCGTGTACAAATAGTTTCAGATAACCCGTCCATTACATCCATGATGTACGTCGGTTTGCAGATGCGGACTAGCTTCTCTTCATCTCCAGGAAATGCGTTTGTTCAGGAGCTCGATCGAGGCGACAGACAAATAATTGTACAAGAGTGATGGTTGGATAGGGTTTTCTTTTTCCTGAAATTCTGAATAATCAGAGTGCATGTCCCGGTGTTTGATTTGGATCTTCTTTCAAATCATGAACTGCTTCCAAGCTTGCTTTGTTTCATGGCTCTGGATTTGTAATTTTATATTTGTATTGTGCTCCAATACATATGTGAGATTATAAATGTGGAGATTGAATCCATCCTTCGCATGGATTAACCAGATAGTCACTAAGTGGCATGGATTAACCAGATGGTTACTAAGTGACAGGGATTAAATCCATCCTCTAGTGGAACTAATCATTGCAGCTTATCTCTTCTGCTAGTAAAAGTTGATATGCCATAAGGTAGCAAACACATAGCCTGCATTTTACTATCTAAGCTCCACGACGTATTTATGCAAGTGAAAGACTTCAGAATGAACAATGGCCGAATGCAAAGGCGGTTATGATTTGTGTCTGAAGTTTTGGTGAAATCCAAGTGCGAAAATTTAGCAGTCATTTCTTGACCTACAAACTGGTCGATAAGTTGGGATGACCAGAGATACGAAAAAGAAAAAAAAAACACTAACTGACATAATAAACCTACTCTGGGTTTCTACCTTGCTGCCAGATAACCACAAATGGAACAGATAATTATGAAAGACCTAACATGAGAGATCGCCGGATGGGAGTAGAATGATCTCCATACTTTCATCCTTGGCAATTCCATCATGGTTCGAACTCAACTGCGCATCGAAATTCATCTCCCCGTGGCAACTCAAGTCTCGAAGCAGAGGAAGCAGAGGCTCTTCTTCTTCACTCTTCAGGACAGAGTGTTGTTTCATCAGCCTTCTCAGCGCTTCAAGTTCAACCGCAACCTCAATCATCCTCGGCCTCTCTTCACCTCTCGACCTCAAGCATCGCAAAGCCAACTGCGCGACTGTTTTGACATGTCTCATCCCAGCTTCCTCGGCCACTTGAGAGTCTACAATCTTCAGCAACTGGTTCTGATGGAACAACGTGCTAAAATGCATTGCTAGACTTCTAACCTCGTCGACCTGACCGTCTGATATTGGTTTCTCCCTTGTCAAAAGCTCAATAAGTACCACGCCAAAGCTGTAAACGTCACTTTTCTCGGTCAGTTGGCTTGTCTGGAAGTACTCAGGGTCCATGTACCCTAGTGTGCCCTGCACCAAGGTCGTCACATGGGTCTGATTGGGGGGTAGTGGCCTTGACGCGCCGAAATCAGACACCTTTGCGGTGAAGCTCGTGTCGAGAAGAATGTTCGATGACTTGACGTCTCTGTGAACGATTGGCGTCTTTGCAGCCAAGTGCAAGTATGCAAGTGCCGATGCGGTTTCAACTGCAATCCTTAGGCGGTCCTCCCATGACATTGGGATTGATGTATTGTGGAGATGATAAAACAGGGCACCATTGGAGATGAATTCATACACCAATAAGGGAACTTCTGCCTCAAGACAACAGCCTAGTAGCTGAACCACGTTCTTGTGGGTCACTTGTGAAAGAATGACCAGCTCATTCACGAATTGCTCCACTTGGCTCTGATCAACCCGCTGCGACCTTTTGACTGCTACAACCGTCTGATCCGATAATATACCTTTGTAGACTGTCCCGAATCCACCTCTGCCAACAATATTGTTATCGCTGAATTTGTTGGTTGCCTTGTCAAGCTCACCTGAGGTAAATATCCGCAGCGGTGCCTTCCGTGAAAGCATCTGCTGCTTCAGTAACACACCACCATTCTGCATAAAATATCTCTGTCTTTTCTTCGCAAGCTTTCTCCTCTTAACAAGACAGTGAGTCCAGAAACTGAAAACAAGGAGAAGCAGTAGCAGAGCTAGTCCCACAACTGCAAAGGCACAGTAAAACTCGGAGGATTATTTATTTGGTCAAGCATTAATCGAACTTAACATGCCTCCTGTACAGTGTAAACATCCATCGCATGACAAAACAGTGAGATAGGGCTTCAGAAACTTGCCTATTGAAATCTGCAGCGTGCCAATTCCATTGCAGCCACTTCCATCCTTTCGGCCATTACCACTCATCCCTGATGGGCAAGTACAGTTGAAACCGCCCTTCACGTTGATGCAGCTATGTGTGCATGGATTTCCAAGGAAGCACTCATCGATATCTTGCCGACAGTCACATGGAACCAAACAGATATCAGATATGGGTAGTTCTTGCCAATTATTAAGCTGGAAAACAAAAACTGAGGAAACAAAAAAAGTCAGAAAATATAAGCACAGACGTGTTCGTTACCTTGGCATCCACCAGGCCCTTGCAGGTACGGGTTCCCCTGAAACCCGTTGGTACAATTGCAGCGATATCCAATCCCATTAGACGAGTTATAGCAGTAAGAATTCTCCTTGCAAGCATATGATGCAGAGCGGCTTGCCTCCTCACAGCTGCCACCATCTATGGACCACTCAAGAACAACATGCCGGTATTGAGGAGGGCTTTTATTTGAGTTGTTCAGGATCTTCAGGTCAGCAGTAGCGAAAGCATAGGAGTTCTGCTCCACGATGAACGCCTCAGCACATGCTGAAGTATACTTGCTGAGACTGGCAGTTATGTTTATGTTTGTGAAATCTGAATACAGCTTCTTCAACCCCTTTGGCACCGGTGCTTGGCAGCAAGCCACACCAGAGCAAGCACCATCGACGATGCTATTATTAGAGCAAAAAGAAGCGCAGCCACCGCTGTAACCACCACTGGTACCATTCAACAGCATGGCCACCATATTACAGCCGACAGCGGTGAACTTGTTCCTTGTATCGGAGAAGGTGAAGTTTGTCCCCTCAAGGCTGAAGCTAGCAATGTTCCCTCTGCACTGCGGGGAACGGGAAGCGGCACTAGCCAGGATGGTCACATAACCACCCAGCAGGGAGATGTTGAGAATACTAATTGAGTTGTTGCCTATGGGAAGCCTAGGACCAGATGAAGTACAATTGATCTCGAACCCTTGAGCTGGGGAGGGGCTTTGGCCATGGACACCAAAAGGATAAGGGATAGAGATGTTGGAACTTGAGCATGCAGAGGTACTCAATTCCATAGAACGAACAAAGAATGGAGAGAAGCATGTGAGGAGGAGCCATGGCAGGAGAGGAAAGGGAAGCAACTCCTTCTCCATTGGTCTTCGGAAACAAACGGTAGGCTCCAACGCCTATTTATCAACAGTTTCTCAGGAAACCGAGGGGAAGAACCACTAGCAAACACTTGCCCGTGGTTCTCTGGTACCGTGGTACACTCTAATTTTCTCTTGTAGGACAATACTGGGGCATCGTTTCCTCATCTTATTGTGGTCTAGTTTCTGTAGTGGGGCACCGTTTTCTCATCTTATTGTGGTCTAGTTTCTGTAGTGGGGCACCGTTTTCTCAACTTATTGTGGTCTAGTTTCTGTAGTGGAAGCCAAGAAGGTGATCTATTCGAGACTCACAGCCACAAAAGGCTGCCTCAGGCTTCAGCTAAGATGTGCCGATATGTGGACTTGTAGTTGAGCACCCCCCCCCCCGGTCAAAGAGATATTTGTCCCATTGACTAATAAGCACGACCATATTCCCTGTTACTATCATTTTCCCCTTTCCATCTCATTTCCTTTCCTGAAGTCATGTGGATGCTTCAAGCAAACACTGGGTACCAGAGGGGATGCCCCCCCCCCCCCCCCCCGGTCAAAGAGATATTTGTCCCATTGACTAATAAGCACGACCATATTCGCTGTTACTATCATTTCCCCCTTTCCATCTCATTTCCTTTCCTGAAGTCATGTGGATGCTTCAAGCAAACACTGGGTACCAGAGGGGATGCTTTAAACTGCTGGCCATTGTCTGTACATATATGCATCGGTGCCTAAACCAAATATGAAATATTATCATGCAGACCATTGCTCATGGGTATAACTGATTGATTTCACCACCTGACAGGTGACAGGCCACCTGAAAGTTCAGATGAAAGTATGCAGGCCTACGAGTAGTACTTATCTTCTCATCAAGTAGTCGGATTCACCAGTTCAGTCGATGTCTGAACCTAAACAATAACTAAACATCATGCCCGGTCTACCGAGATGGTAAAAAAAGAGGGCAGTAGATGATCAGGATAGTACCACTTCAGCATCCATTGTCCCTGCCATCCAGCCAGTAGGAGGGCAATCCACAAGCGGAACTGCAGAGGAAACAAGTAGTAGCAGATTTATTTATTTTAGAAGAAGAGGTAGCAGATTCAGATAAAGGTACTGCCAAAATTCTAGGGTTTTAGCCCCTTACCTCGCCGCCCATGTCGCCAGGCACGGCGGCTCCGGGCTCCGCCTCCCCGCGCAACCTCTAGTCCAGCTTATCACCGCCCATACGACCCTCCCAGTCCCAAGGTCGCGTTGCTCGGGACGCTGGGCGGCTGGCGGGGCGGGTAGGAGTGCGTCTGCCGGCGCCGGGGAGGGTGCGCATGCGAGCGATGAGGTGGCTGCCGTGCTTTCCGCTGCCATTGCGGCGGCGGAGAAGGTGGGAGAAGCGGCGAGTGGTGAGGGTGAAGAGTCCTGGTTTCCGGAGGACAGAGAGGAGGCTCAAGTGGTCTGCACAGAAATGCTGAAGCTGTCTTTTTTAAAAAAAAAAAAAAAACAAGGTTTTTTTAACACATTACAGACGCAAACGCTCATATATATACACGCACACACTCATCCCTATGAACGCACACGCGCACACCCTATATTTATGAGCACCTTCGAGAGACTAAGCCGGCATACCATCTTAGATTTTACGAAGTCACCGTAGGCGCGTCGTAGTCGACGAGAACGTCTCCTCCCACTGAACGCGCATCGCCGGAAAGCTTGACATTTCATTAATTAAGAAATAAGATTCGTAATAAAGCCCAACAGAAGGCAAGATAAAAAGTCATTACTATCGCTGCATTACAAAACCCAAGTGCTTAGTACCCCGAGCAACCACAACGAATTTCTTCTTTGATGTTGTGCACCATGACCGTTGAAGGAGTCACGGTGTTTCGACTTGCCTGACAGATTGTTTGTGTTAGTGAGGCACGTCACGGAGGTGAACTGAGCCGCGACAGTACTGTGCTACACCGGCAATGGAAATGAAACTTTGCAAGTTTCCGGGCTTATATATAAAGGGGATTCGGCAAGGGAAAACCCCAAGGTTATCAAGGGAAGGAAAGTACTTTTACTCACGCTCACATGGTGATCGGGTAATTAGCGGTAGCAACAAACACAAAATTCCAAATGTTACTCTATGTTTTGAGAACGACAAAATCGGACACATCTGCCACTTCCAGGAGTTTGTTGCTCTACACAAACACAAACTCGTGGTCTTTTACAACTTCCAACCGATTCAGCCTAGATATATTTTACAGATCGTTTGTGTTAGTGGCATAGGCCCGTCACGGAGGTGAACTGAGCCATGACAGCACCGTGCTACACCGGCAACTGAAATGGAACCTTGCAAGATTTCGGGCTTATATATAACACGGATTCAGCCAGGGAAAAACCCTAGGTTATTAAGGGGGTTGGGATTTGGAGAGGAAAGTAATTTTACTCACAGTCACATTGTACTCCCTCCGTCCCAAAATTCTTGTCTTAGATTTGTCTAGATATGGATGTATCTAATACTAAAACATGACTTGATACATCCGTATTTAGACAAATCTAAGACAAGAATTTTGGGACGGAGGGAGTAATAGGTAAGTAGCTGTAGCAACGAACACAAAATTCCAAATGTTACTCTATATTTTGATCACGACAAGATCGGACATGTCTGCCACTTCCAGATGTTTGTTGCTCTACACAAACACGGATTCTTGGTCTTTTAGAACTTCCAACCGATTTGGCCTAAGTATATTTTACAGATCATTTGTGTTAGTGACACAGACCCGTCACGGAGGTGAACTGAGCCGTGACAGCACCGTGCTACACCGGCAACTGAAATGGAACCTTGCAAGATTTCGGGCTTATATATAACACGGATTCAGCAAGGGAAAAACCCTAGGTTATTAAGGGGGTTGGGACTTGGAGAGGAAAGGAATTTTATTCACAGTCACATTGTAATAGGTAAGTAGCCGTAGCAACGAACACAATATTCCAAATGTTACTCTATATTTTGATCACGACAAGATCGGACATGTCTGCCACTTCCAGATGTTTGCTGCTCTACACAAACACAGATTCTTGGTCTTTTAGAACTTCCAACCGATTTAGCCTAAGTATATTTTACAGATCATTTGTGTTAGTGACACAGACCCGTCACGGAGGTGAACTGAGCCGTGACAGGACCGTGTTACGCCACCAATGAAAATGGAACCTTGCAAGATTTCAGGCTTATGTATAAAAGGAATTCGGCAGGGGAAAACCCTAGGTTATCAAGGGGTTGGGACTTGGAGAGGAAAGGAAAGTATTTTTACTAACAGAGTAGCAACGAACACAAAATTCCAAATGTTACTGTATGTTTTGACAAAGACAAGATCTGACACGTATGCAACTTCCAGGTGTTTGCTGCTTTACACAAACACAGACTCGTGGTCTTTTTTAACTTTCAACCGATTCAGCTTAGATATATTTTACAGATTGTTTGTGTTAGTGACTCAGGCCCGTCACGGAGGTGAACTGAGCTGTGATAGTACCGTGTTACGCCGGTAATGAAAATGGAACTTTGTAAGATTTCGGGCTTATATATCAAGGGAATTTGGCAAGGGGGAAACCCTAGGTTATCAAGGGGTTGGGACTTGCAGAGGAAAGGAAAGTACTTTTACTCATAGTCATGTGGTAATCAAGTAATTAGTCGTAGCAACGAACACAAAATTCCAAATGTTACTCTATGTTTTGACAACAACAACATCGAATGCATCTGCCGCTTTCAGGTGTTTGCTGCTCTACACAAACACATACTCGTGGTCTTTTACAATTTCCAGCCGATTCAGCCTAGGAATGTTTTACAGATCGTTTGTGTTAATGACACATGCCCCTCATGGAGGTGAACTGAGCCATGACAGTACATTGTTACACAAGCAATGGAAATGGAACTTTGCAAGATTTCGGGATTATATATAACAGAGATTCAGCAAGGAAAACACCCTAGGTTATCAAGGGGTTGGGACTTGGAGAGGAAAGGAAAGTACTTTTACTCACAGTCACATGATAATCGGGTAATTAACCGCACCAATTGACAACAACAAGATCGAACACGTCTGCTACTTACAGGTGTTTGCTGCTCTACACAAACAGACTAGTGGTCTTTTACAACTTCCAAACACAGACTAGTGCTCTTTTACAACGTCCAACTGATTCGCCCTAGGTATATATTTTACAGAAAGATGAAGGAAATGTAATAACCACTTTTTTTACACTCTTTGAAATAACCACTTGGTCCCACCTTCCACGGGGGACTGACAGATGGAAAATACCATGGCAGTTTCAAACAAGAAAAATACAACAAACAACGACGACGATGACAACAATGCCAGCAACACAGCACTGCGGATTCTGTAATAGTAACATATACTATTGACATACTGAGGTCGACAAGGTTACCCAGAAAGCTTTGATTGTGTTCACAACATTTGAAGCTGCTCTTCTGTGTATCACACACTAACCTACATATGCTTCTGTACAGGTGAAGCATGACTCCAAAATCTGGATATAAACTTCTACATATAACATACTATTGATCTGTTGAGCTGTTGGCTATGTATGTAATGTAACAACAAAGGTAAACTATGTAGATACATGATCAAACACAAAAGTCAGCACCTTCACAGTACAAAAGAGAGAGGCAGCCAGTTCCAAACGTTGGCCAGTACTCTGGTTTCCCCTTTGTTGAAGAAAGCTCCTTCCATCAGATTGCCTAGCCAAGGCTTCGGCATCTGAACACAAAAACAGTTTTCGATCTTCACACCAGCCACCGGACGGACAGTCAGAGATCAACGACGATTTTGAGGCATCGACAGTTTGGGACTTTGGGAAATGTACATACAACAGCTGCAAGCCTGAGCCAGGTCAAGCCATGCCAACCATTCGTACTACCAGCATAGCCAAAAGACCTACGGTGGATCCCGTACCGCGGGACTGGCCTTTCTAGCACGGTGAGCAAGAGCATGGGACGGCCTGCCAACTGCTTCCATTATCCTACTGAACACAACCTTTGCGGGGACACATGTGACCAGCGGAATTGCTCCTTCTGATTTCAATAGACCACCCAGAACATCGCTGCGCCTATGTGCCTTTGCCTGGCCACCTTCTCTGTGAGACTTTTTCCCAATGGAAATGGATGAAAGGGGTCTGGTTTTCTGGCTTGGTGAGCTTGCTTTCTTGAAGCCAGAGGGCTTCTTTTGAGATTTCTGCGAAAATGGCCTCCGGACACTGGTGGTGCTTTTCTTTGCATGCTTGACCCCCTGCTCATCGGTGGCATTGCCATCTAAGGTTGCTCGTGATGGATTCAAACGTGGGACTCTTGGCATAACAGTCCTTCTGCCTGTCGGCCAAGCAGGTGGTGCTGCTGTGCTATTTTCCAGAACAAGATCACTGCCCAAAATAAGCCTGTCCATTGAACCTTCTTCAAGAATTCCAACTTGGATAGGGTGTCCAACAATAGCTTTGCCATCCAGTCTGCTCATCAAAGAAACCAATGGGACATGCTCACCTTGATAGTTAGCCTGTACCTTCAGGTCAACATTAAACAACACCTGCCCAGTGTAACCAAGATGTGAGCCATGATTTTGTTGATACAATGAAGATCCGTCCCCACATGCCTTCTGATCAATAGAGGTTATCTGATTGCCATTTTTATTTAGCAAAGAGGTCTTGCAAGAAATTTCAGAGTTGTTGAAAGAAGTGTAACTTCGTCCAATATCTCTGACAGGTTCTGAAGATAAGGGATAATCTTTACCATGGTATCTGTTAACTCCTGAATGACTCGCGGCCTTGTCAACCAAATCTGCTTCATCATGATCACAATCCAACCCTTCTTGGTTCTCAGGAAAACTTTGACCAAACGGCTGATGGCTAGACGCATCAATAATCTCAACTTTAGAGTCACCTTTATTGGCCATTTTGAGCAGCCCCTTCATGAAACTACTTGAGCTATCTAATGACAGATTTTCATCCGCCTTCCCCATTGATCTCTTTACTGCAGTGCGCCGGTTGCGTTTACCTTTCATATGCCACTGGGAAACACCTAACTCAGGAGAACCATCCTCACCTAGTAAGACATTTTGCTGAGGAATATGAGTAGAAAAGTTCATCTCATCATCGTCATCAATATCATTTGCATGCCTTGACTTATTAGAAGCCTTGAGGGAATTAGGATCACATGCATCTGATTCAGGGGATTGTACCTTAGCATACCCTGCCAATAATATCAACAATGGGAATGCGATCAAGTAAGGACAAATATCCAGTAAGAAATGTTACGGAAGTCACTGGAATCAAGCATCATAAGTTCAAGACAAAGGTGGAGGTTGTATGTTATTGTAGCAAAACACAAACATGAACAAGTATACTTAGCATATCTCAAAGCACAAAGTTTAATCAACAAACTTCCATAAAAGAAGTGCACCAACAAAATAGATGTACACGACACTACGTAGCATAGTAGAAATGAGCTGTACTCGATTTTTGCAACAGTTCAGCCCCACACTCACGCATAACTAAATAATCGCACGATCGGCAATAATTGATCCTACAACATCCCTAAAATATCATTAGGCATCAATATTTGACAACCTAAGCAGGGGCATGATTATTTATTGTTGTGTCTTACAAAATCAAAATCCAAAGAAAAGGCATGTAGCAATGAGGCACTTACTTTGCAGAAGTTCAGCGTCATCTTCTGTCTCAGTATCTGAACATAAACTCATTGAAGAATCAGATTCTTGCTTCTCAACAAAGCCCGGAAATGTTTGCTCTTCGAGAAGAGTATCCTCCTGCTTTAGGTAACTTTCTGTCTCATGATGAGCTTCTGTTAATATTGTTTGCTTAACAGGTATGAAGTCACGGCTATGTGCATCACCAGAATCAGCAGACAGGTATGTGGCACCACTTCTTTTCGCCTGACAGATAGCAGGCAAAGGATCCTTCCCTCCTTCAACTACAACAGTTCCAGAATCATCATTGCACTGAAAAGAGCGAGGAAATTTGACGCTACTCTGTACAACTTGAGCAAGTGGCCTGCATCTATCATGTTTTTTGACAACAGATGCCTCAAAAATAGCTTCCTCTAATCTTCTCTTTTTCAGGGCTGTATTTTTCTCACCGCTCTCTACATTTGATCCTTCTTGCGTATGTCCTGAAAGGGAAAAGCCATTGACGTAATTACTGAGAGTGTTCCCTGAAGCTTCCAGATCAAGAGATCCTGACAAGTTTCTTTTTGAACCAGCATGAATAAACTTTTCTTCACACTCTTTTGTTTTACCAAGGCGAACAGAGGTATCCCCTTTCTGTTTTTTACTCTTTTTGCTTTTATAACGAGTAGTGCTGAGATCTACGCGTTGCTGAGATGCTGAGCTTTGCAAATGCAACTGAGGTTCCTGGACGTTGTTTCTTGAGTAATATTCTGAAGGAAAGTCGTCAAACTCCCTCCCTGTGTCAGCAAAGAGGATACTGCAGCTGTCATCTGCCCTGAAACCTTGGTTCTGGTACTTCAATGCAAGCTGCTTTCTTTCCAATTCAAGAGCATGAATAATAGCATCTTCTCTACGAGCATATTTTTCTCTTCTCTTTACAGGAGTTCCTTGACAAGCCATTGCCTTCTCAATACAAGCATCAAACTCTCCACACCTAAATTCCTTGACACGTTTCGATTTCTCCAGGTTATACCAGTCACTGACAAAGAGAGGAAGAAATGAATCATTACAGAAAGAATCAGAAATCAAACTGTAAGCTCTGTTGAAAGCCAAATCATTAGCAGGTAATATTGAGTACTCTGTGCAATCAGCAGTTTGCCTGTTATCATTGTGAATTAAAAACTCACTTGAAACTAATTCTTTAACATTCTTATGTACTTACTCTCAGATGGAGAACTAATTTCATACTTGGGATCCATGAATAAGAAGTAGAAGAATAAACAAGAATCTGATCCATTTAATAGTGACTAGAAAACTACTACATAAATAAAATCATCTAAGCAAGAAATTAGTCAGTGAAACTTGTAAGAAAATGTAATCTGATACGGCTTTGTGTACCCCAACCACAATCGTTGTTGATGGACTGTATGAGCCTGCTATTTGTGCACCGCAAGTTGATGTAGAAAGTGGACCCTAAGAATCAGAGATGTCTACAAGCCAAAGTTTTTTCAAACAATTGATTAGGAAGGTGACAAGAAGATGAATTCGTGCCCGAGTGCAGTCTGCTGGACATGAAGAAGTCAAACGTATCCACGACTTTGATTGTGTATGATCACAGCAGAATCAGCTAAAGCGAACCTGACTCTAGCATAGTCACGTAAAAAAGAAACACGTATGTGTGCATGCATATGAGAAAGAGGCTTAGTTGTGCATGTGCATGAGGTTGAACAAAAATGTTTTCTAATCAGAAATATAGGATAGTTATGGTTGCAGCTCTCTAAAAGAAAATATGAGATCTGGTCGGTTTGAATAGAACAGGATTTTGTTGCCTTTTATTTGAACGGTCATGACCACCCGATCAATCAGGGGCGACGCGTACAAGGGTTCTTACATGGAATTGCATGAGTTTGGATGGGGTCCACCAAGAAGGAACTGGCGCCCAAAGGAAGTCTGATATTTTTGGTACCTATTTGAGTCGGTCTAATATTTTAGAAATCAGAGATGTCTTGGTGAGATTTAATTGGCAAGAGAGTTTATTTTAGAGATTGTTTCTGTTGGTATTTATAATGAGTTTTTATCAGTGCGGCCAACTTGGTGGCAAAGTTAAGAGTGTTGGGTACACACTATAACTAGTCAGGCTGGTTAGTGCATATTTTTCATGAGGTCGTGAATAAAAGCAGAAAACACCCATGTCGGGGATGACTAAATACCGTGCTTCTGCGCCGCCTTATGTTTAGGGTTTCGAACTGAGCTTTGAGGTTGGTTGAGCACTTTGGTGCAACAAAAATCTACATGCTTCGCTTCTTGCATGATTTTTCAAGGACAAAGAATCTTTCTTTGCTTTTCCAGTGCCTATCTAATTCTTTTTTTTCTTCTACCAATTCATCCACCAATACTCTTTTCCACTTCGTTATAGAGCTTGTTTAGTGAATGCGATGAAAGGTAAAGGCCACCCATAAAATCATGCAAGTGCACAAAACAACTCTGCCAAGGATTCATAGATTAGTCTCCCGGCTATATATTAAAAATATCAAGAACTTCATCAGACTACACTATTCAATACACCATAAATCCAATAGACAGAATCACAGAACATACAAAATAAAAGGCTAAAATAATGTATTTACCACAATGCTCTTAAGACTATCCCAAAGACTGCCACTGCCATGGCAGAATCCAATCAACGCATCAACTTATGTTTCATACTTTAGTCATGTTTTATTTCATGCAACGCCCATTCCAAGACTGGCACGCACAAGACACGTGACGTAAAGCAGCCTAGCACTCGCATTTGTTACCCATTTATTAATCTAGAGTGAGTAATTGCCGAAATAACGTCGAACCATTTATTCAAACATGTGGAAGTCACAGTATCTATAAAAGTTTGTTCCCATGATTAAAATACTCCATTTGTTGATCTAATAGCGTTTGGAACGGCAACCCAAGGCTCATTCGATTCAAAGAAATTTCATATGAGTTTTGGAGGGTTATAATCCTTTGGAATTTTTCCTGCATTTGGTCGTTTGATTCATAGGATTGAATCTTTTAGGAATTTTTCCTAAGGAATCATGTCTACTACATTTCATAGGAAATCCAGCATCCACTCCAACCTCATTTTACAGTTCCTTTATTTTTCCTGTGAAATAAAATACTCCGTGCTAATCCTATAGGATTCAAGTGGGCATGCCACTCCAATCCTGCATTTTTTTCGTATTCCTACATTTTGTGAATCCTGCGAACCCTATAGGATTCAAGTGGGCATGCCACTCCAATCCTGTATTTTTCATATTCCTACGTTTTGTGAATCCTGCGAATCAAAAAGTGCCTAAGTATCCCCATGTCATTCCTGAACCAAACAAATCCTTATAATGAATAGCTGGGAATCAACTAACCCTAGGTCAATTTCTTAATCTAGATAAATCAGGGCAAAAAAACATAGAAGAGGGAATGGTAGGGAAGCTTACATGCTAGCATCCTCGCGGCCGAGCAGCTTGACCGGAGTTCCCGTCCTGGGCGTCACCACCTGCGACGCCGCGAGCTCGTCCTGCCCGACTATCCTCCCGGGCCACCAGGACCCGTTCCGCCGCCGCACCCAGACGATGGTCCCCGGCGAGCAGTCTGCGATTCCGCCGCCATCCGCCTCCCCTTGCCCCTCCCCTCCTCCTCCCTCTCCCCCCGAGCTCCGCCCCATGGCGACCAGGCCAACACCAAACCTAACCGAATCCTCAGGGGCGGATCTACAGGGCGTGCGGCACGCTGGTGGGATTAACTTAGCCGCTGGCCGAAACCAACTCGCGCGGGATTGGGACGTCGGCGGTCGGCGGTCGGCGGTGAAGGGCCGGCCGGCGGTGAAGCTAGGGCACGGTCAAGGCGGTCTTTTTTCTTTTTTTTTCCTTGAGGGAAGAAGGGCACACGGTCTGAACTCGGAAAGACAGAGCCAAAGGTCCAAACGTGTGTTTAGGTGTTTTGTCAGGTGGTCAGCTAGACCAGTTGACGGACCGATGAGGAGGGCCAAGTCGGTCGAAAATAAAAAGACTGACATGTGGGCCCAAGACGAAACAAAAAAAGGGAAAAGACTCAAAATGTGGTATTTTGTTTTTTCTTTTTATTAAAGCAACCAGGACCTTATGAGAAATCAAAATCTTTGGGTTCCGGAGAGTAGCTCTTTTGCATATTGTTCATAGGGATATAAACTATGTTTGGAGGAGCTCACTGCCCACACTCTAAGCTACAACCTTAGATTTTCATGAGCCTTAAATTGCACGATCGATTTTCATGACACAAAGAGACTTGCTGGAACATTTTTTTACTTTGCCATAAACTCCTTGATATGGCACCATAGGAATAAGAGTTTCCTTCATCGATGATCTTGAGAACTATCGAGCAACTGGTGGCCAGTTGAACCATCATTGTTTTAAGATCAAAAGCAAGTGAAAGTAGCTCACTACATGCAATGGCTTCCAACTTGCTTGGATTAGTCGACCCACATGTGACGCCAGAAGCTCATACCACCTGAGGGTCCTCCCGGACCACCACGGCACATTTCGCTGTCGCACCCACACGATAGACCCCAATGAGCAATTCGTGATGTCACCATCTTCCTCTCTCTCTCTCTCTCTCTCTCTCTCTGGCCGATGGTGAGCATACCACGACGAAACCCAAACATCAAGGGCAGATTTGTAGGGTGTACGACACACCTGGTAGTTGTGGAGGTCGGTGGAATTAAACTAACCACTGGATGAAAACCAACTCATATGGGATTGGGGCGGTGGCAACCGGTGGCGATGTTGAGGGTTGGCATAATGGTAGCCTGCAGGGGAGAACTAGGGCACCGTCATGACTCTTCTAAATTTTTGAGAGAAGGGCTAGAAACACAGGTGACAGAAAAGACAAAACACATCTCTAGGTATTAAGCCAAAGGAGGTGATGAGCCGACTAGGAGGGACAAATTGAACAAAAAGAACACTGATGAGTGGGCCCAAAAAAATTGGGCAAAAAAACCTCAAAATGTGCTAAACATGTGTCATTTTGAGTTTTGCAAAGATACAGAAATGTGTGCTTTTGGAACACTATTTAAGAAAAATGGACAACGTTTTTTAAATTTCATGTCACCGCTGAAAATTTCATGAGTCATCTTCGTCGAATAAATATTGTTGTTGCACATCGAACCGTGTGATTGTGGCTATGACGCAGAGAATATGGAGTGGCAAAGGACATAGAGGGGTTGTGGAACATAACATATTGGTCATAGTTAAACTAAATGGCCTGCATGACCAATTGGGTAAAAAAATCTACTAGCAGTTTTTCCCCATGGCATGACTTTCTCCTCAGTGTCCTACATAAAAAGAGACTTGTGATATAATTGGTTTTCAAGTGAAAAAGAAGAGACTAAAATGTTCTCTTGTATTTGTGTGTCGTGTATAGTACAATAATACAAAAGTAAAGGCGAGAGAACACCCATAAGGTTGGTCATAGCAGGAGTAACTTAGCTAGTAACATAATGCACCCCAAGGCAAGTTTGCTTATGTACCAAATAGTTAATGAGGAGAGAGGTGTTTGCGATAACATAATGTGTTATTGTAATATAACACACCCCAATGTAAAATGAGTCTACATCTAAAAAATGAAGGCTTGCATGATACTGATAACCCACAAGTATAGGGGATCGCAACAGTTTTTGAGGGTAGAGTATTCAACCCAAATTTATCGATTCGACACAAGGGGAGCCAAAAAATATTCTCAAGTATTAGCAGTTGATTGACACCAATTCAACCACACCTGGATAACTTAGTATCTGCAGCAAAGTATTTAGTAGCAAAGTAATATGGAAGTAACGGTAATGGTAACAAAAGTAATATTTTTGGGTTTTGTAGTGATTGTAACAGTAGCAACGGAAAAGTAAATAAGCGAAGAACAATATGTGAAAAGCTCGTAGGCATTGGATCGGTGATGGAGAATTATGCCGGATGCGGTTCATCATGTAACAGTCATAACATAGGGTGACACAGAACTAGCTCCAATTCATCAACGTAATTGTAAGGGCATATTTATCCCTAAGATGTTTTGGTGATTGATGACAATGCTTTTGCAGACTAATCGTGTGCATTGAGTGTTTTCAGAGATTCATCCTTTTGGCACGAGACGATTCCCTTCCCTCGGAGCTTGAAGCGAAGACGGTGTAGTCCTTTCGAATTAGTTTGGTGGACTAGTTTCATAGGGATCACCGTACTATCAAGAGGGGGTCCGCTTTGGAAAGGCTAGGGCGGAATCATCACGTACACTTCCTTTGCCCCCCCCTCCGAGCCTTTCCGCTTCTATGATGGGTTTGTTCCTCTCTTCAGTGTGCCCTCTCTGGTCCCAGCGGTAGTACCGCAGGCCGGAGCGGTAGTACCGCTTGGGTGCTATAAGCGGCAGTACCGCGCCAGAGCGGTAGTACCGCTGGTAGCCCCCAGCCGTAGTACTGCTGCGGTCTCGTGCTAGTACCGCCTCGATTCGAGGGGTATTTTTTCGTGTCGGGTTTTACGGTACTAGCCACGGCAGTGGGGGCCGTAGTACCGCTCGTTTGCGGTAGTACCGCCCTGCCACCACGGTAGTACCACTCTGGGCCCAGCGGCAGTACCGCGAGGGGGAGCGGTAGTACCACTCTCTGCGGGGCTGAAGTGGGGGTAACGGTTGGATTGTTCCCCCACTATATAAGGGGGTCTTCTTCCCCAAAGTTGACTCACCTCTTCCCCCAAAAGCTCCATTGTTGCTCCAAGCTCCATTTTCGCTCGATCTCTCTCCCTAGCCAATCAAACTTGTTGATTTGCTCGGGATTGGTTGAGAAGGCCACGATCTACACTTCCACCAAGAGAAATTTGATTCCCCCCACTTATCCCTAGCGGATCTTGTTACTCTTGGGTGTTTGAGCACCCTAGACGGTTGAGGTCACCGCGGAGCCATAGTCCATTGTGGTGAAGCTTTGTGGTGTCGTTGGGAGCCTCGAATTAAGTTGTGGAGATTGCCCCAACCTTGTTTGTAAAGGTCCGGTCGCCGCCTTCAAGGGCACCAATAGTGGAATCACGGCATCTCGCATTGTGTGAGGGCGTGAGGAGAATACGGTGGCCCTAGTGGCTTCTTGGGGAGCATTGTGCCTGCACACCGCTCTAACGGAGACGTACTTCCCCTCAAAAGGAAGGAACTTCGGTAACACATCCTCGTCTCCACCGGCTCCACTCTTGGTTATCTCTTACCTTTACTTGTGCGCGCTTATATTGTGTTGTATCCCTTCCTTGTGTGTGTGCTAGTTGTTGTTGCATCCTATAGGTTGCTCACCTAATTGCATATCTAGACAACCTACGTTGATGCAAAGTTTAAATTGGTAAAGAAAAGCTAAAAATTGTTAGTTGCCTATTCACCCCCCCCCCTCTAGTCAACTATATCGATCCTTTCAATTGGTATCAGAGCCTCGTCTCTTTATTAAGGACTTTACCGTCCAAAGAGTATGGTTGACATCGTAGACGGTGTGGAGGAGCACTCCGGTGTGAATCCGGTCTCGTCTACGGGAGATGGGGGAACCGCGGTCTCTCGTGAGGAATTCAATGTGGCGTTGGACACATTGAAAACCTCCATGACGACCGAGGTCGAAAGCATGTTTAATAAATTCTTAGAAGGGCTTAAACTTTCCACCGCACCATTGAAAGTGGGTGATCCCGCTAACAAGGTGACGGATGCTACCTCCGACAAGGGGGAAGCTACTAGCGAGAAAGCTCCTTCTTCTAGTGGTAAAAATGGGACCGGCATCTTTGCTCATGTGGAACCTCCACCTGTCTATGGTGGATCGCTCCCTTCCACTCATTTGAATCATGCCGGCCCGGCCCCTAAGATTGAGAAGAATGTAGATTTTGATTCTTGGGTCTATCGTTTTAAGCGTCATTTAAATCATGTGAACACTAACCTTTGGAGAATCATTGAAGAAGGGTTTTATCCGCATGACCGAAGTAACTTCACTCCTAGAGAAGTTGTGGATCATCAATTCAATGAGAATGCTCTCTTCATCATCCAAGAAGCAATCCCACCCGAAGATCTTCCTCATCTCCGGCCTTACACCGTGGCCAAAGATGCGTGGCCTCCAAGTTGTTTCCCTCTATCGGGGAAGCGCAAGCATTCAACGCTCCAACTATGAAGTGGTGCAAGATGAAGCCGACGAGTTTGCAATGAAAGAAGATGAAGAACCTCGTGAGCTTTTTCGGAGAGTAACCAAACTCGCGGTCTCGCTCCGAGATCATGGAAGTAAGGACACGGATGACAATTGGATCAAGCGCAAGTTCCTCAAGGCAATGATGCCCTACCACAAAGCCATGTCCTCCGTAATTCGTCAAAGGCCGGACTTTCACACCTTGTCCTCAAGTGAAGTGTTGGATGAGTTTGTGGCTATGAGCATCTTGGACAAGACCGCCGACAATGCGGTTCTTTGCTCTCAAAGAGTTAAGAAGCCCAACCTTGCTCTAAAGGCCAAGGTTAGTATGGAGGAAGAGGATGAAGAGGAAGAAGAGGAGGGCAACCTCGAAGATACGAAGTATGCCTATCATGAACACATGGCCCTTGCTTCAAGGCAATTTTGGAGCAAGAAGAACACAAGGCCAAACTTCAACAAGAGCAATTCAAGTGGCGCAAAGGGCAAGCAACGAGTGAGAACTTGCTTCAATTGTGGCAATGTGAGCCACTTTGTTGCGGAGTGTCCTTACGAGAAGAGGGAAGACAATGGTGGAAAGCTCATTAGAAAGGACAAGGCCAAGTCGTTCCCCAACAAGAGCAACTTCACCAAGAAGACTCCTCCCAAGGCATTAGTGGTACAAGAAGAGTACAACGAGGATGATGACGATGATGAAGATGATGAGTCGGTTTCCATGGCCTCCGTTGCCATTGCGAAGACTCCACGGATGTCTCTCTTCGACTCACCCAATGAGAACATCACCGCCAAGTGCCTCATGGCTAAAGCCACCAATAAGGTAACCTCCAACATCAAAACTACCATCATTAATCATCCTTCTTCGACGGATAGCATTGATGAACATGAGGGGACAAATGTGGAGGAAAATGAGTTTGAGACCTTTATGGGTAAACTCAAGGGTAAATCCAAGAAGCACTTCGTTGCTCTCTTGGAACAACTTGGTGAAGCCAATGACATGATCGAGGCTCACGAAGATACCATCTCTAAGATGGAGGGGCATAGTCGTGACTATGCCGATGAGATTTCGGATCTTTCCAATGCTCTTGACGAAGAGCGTGGTCTTCGTTTGGCTCTTGAGGAGTCATACAACGATGATCATGCTAAGTTGAAGAAAGATCTTGATCATGCTCTTGTTGCGTCTTGTGTGCTAAACTCCGAGAAGGCAAAACTTGGGGTTGATCTTGCTAGACTTAAAGAGGAGTTTGACATTCTCGACAAGGCTCACAAAGTCTTGAAGGGCGTTCATGCTAGCCTCAAGGAGTCTCATGATCAACTCCAAGTAATGCTAACTAAGGAGAAAGCCACCTTTCCTCATATGGTGTTAATTGATAATGCAAATGCTACTAACCCTTGTTGTGAGCATGTGCATCTTGTTGAGGAGAATGCTGAGTTGAAGGAGCAACTTGAGAAAGGCCTTGTGTCATGCATACAAGGTGAGAAGAACCTCAACGACCTTTTGAGAAACCAAAAGGAAGTTGTGGCCAAGGAAGGGATTGGGTTCGCACCCAAGCCCAAGAACAAGAAGAAGAATGACAAGACCAAACGACCTCCTCCTTTCAAGCAAACTTTTGTGAAGGAGGGAGAGGGTGCTTCCAAGGAGAAGAAGGACAATGTGAAGGGTGACGGTGTCAAGAAGGGCAATACCACCCCATCCAACAAAGCCGACGACTTTAATCCTTCTTATGTGTTATGCCGTGCAAGTGATGGGCATGTTTATGCCAAATTTGTTGGTTCTCCTCATGAGTATATTGAATGGTCCATTTGGGTTGCTAAGACCCTTGTTACTAACATCAAAGGACCCATTACAAAATGGGTACCTAAAACCAAGCATTGATCTCTTGTAGGTGTTTGCTCCCGGTGGGGGATCATGGTTGCTCGATAGTGGAGCTACAAATCATATGACCGGAAGCAAGGACTTGGTGGTGGACGTGCACAAGATTCCATCTATGCCCACCAATGTCGAGTGGGGTGATACCTCGTCTTCTAAGGTATTGGGACTCGGCAAAGTTGTCATTTCTCATGATCTCACGATCGAGAAGGTCATGCTAGTTGAGTCCCTTGCATACAATTTACTTTCCGTTCGTCAACTTGCTACCATGGGCTTTGCCACCTTCTTTGATATTGATACCGTGGCCCTCTTGTGGAGCAAGACTCTTAAAGTAGCCTTTGTTGGGCATGTCGAGAACGGTCTCTATGTGATTAACTTTTTGGAGTGACCCACTAAGACCGCGACATGCCTAATGGCTAAAGTTGACGTGGGATGGCTTTGGCATCGCCGTTTAGCCCATGTCAATATGAGATCTTTGCAAAGTCTTCTCAAGGGGGACCATGTCCGTGGACTAACGAACGTTAGTTTTGCTAAAGATCGTGCTTGCAGTGCTTGTATCGAAGGAAAGCTTCATGAGAAGGCTCACCCTCCCACGACTCTCATTTACTCGAAGAGGCCTTTGGAGCTCCTTCATTTGGATCTCTTTGGGCCTCCATCCTTTGATAGTCTTGGGGGTAGAAAGTATTGCTTGGTAATTGTGGATGACTATTCAAGATACACATGGGTGTATTTCTTCAAGAGGAAGAGTGAGACCCAACAAACAGTCATTGACTTTGCAAATGAAGCCCAACGTCAACACAATGCAAAGATCTTGACAATAAGAAGTGACAACGGCACCGAGTTCAAGAACTACACCTTGGATGAGTTTCTTAGTGATGAGGGGATCAAGCATCAATATTCCGCACCTTACACCCCTCAACAAAATGGTGTTGCGGAGAGGAAGAACCAGACGTTGATGGATGCGGCAAGGACCATGATGGCGGAGTTCAAGTCTCCATACAACTTTTGGGCCGAAGCCATCAACACCGCGTGTCATGCTTCAAATCGGCTCTATCTCCGCAAAGGCTTGAACAAGACTCCATATGAGATACTCACCGGTAACAAGCCCAACCTCAAGTACTTTCGGGTGTTCGGGTGTAAGTGTTTCATTCTCAAGAAAGGTGTTCGTTTGTCTAAATTTGAGACTAGAGCTCATGAGGGCATATTTGTTGGTTATGCTACAAACTCCCATGCTTACCGTGTTCTCAATAAGTCCACGGGACTTATTGAGGAGACGTGTAACGTGGAGTTTGATGAGAATAACGGCTCCCAAGTGGAGCAAAGTGGTACTTGTGATGTAGGTGATGACATTCCTCCCCAAGCCATAAGAAGAATGGGTGTTGGTTATATCCTACCCATTGAGGAACCCCTTGTGGCCGAAGGAGAAGGACAATGCTCCACTCAAGTGGAGCCATCACCAACCCTAGACCCACACGCTTTCGAAGAACAAAGTGAAGGCCCTCAACCTCATGAACAAGATCAAGGGCAAGATCAACCTCAAGATGGTGGTGATCCACCAAATGATGCCCAAGGTCAAGTTCTCGCCCTCGAGCAAGTTCAAGATCAAGAACGAGCTCAAGACGACGCTCAAGATGATCAAGTAACCCCTCCTCATTTCACTTCCGAGGAGGAATTGGAGCGTCGTGCCGCTAAGATCGCTTCAAAGCTCACCACCAAAGGTCATCTCATGGAGAATGTGGTTGGAAGCCTAAGAAAAGGGGTAAGCACTCGTAGACAATTAGCAAACTATTGTGAACATCATGCGTTTGTTTCTTGTGTCGAACCCCAAAAGGTTTATGAAGCGCTCGAGGACCCGGATTGGCTCAATGCCATGCATGAAGAACTCAACAACTTCGAACATAACCAAGTGTGGAAATTAGTGCCAAGGCCAACCGGGAACCATAATGTCATTGGAACCAAGTGGATATTCAAGAACAAGCAAGATGCTCATGGGATCATTGTTCGCAACAAGGCTCGTTTGGTGGCACAAGGCTACTCCCAAGTCGAGGGTATCGACTACGGTGAAACCTTTGCCCCCGTCGCTCGCCTTGAATCTATTCGTTTGTTGATTGCTTATGCTTCTCATCATAATTTCACGTTGCAACAAATGGATGTGAAGAGTGCTTTTCTTAATGGTCCCATAAGTGAGTTGGTGTATGTCAAACAACCCCCCGGGTTCGAAGATCCCTATTTCCCCGATCATGTGTATCAACTCCACAAGGCGCTCTATGGCCTTAAACAAGCCCCACGTGCGTGGTATGAGCATCTTACGGAGTTGTTACAAGATCGTGGATTCGAAATCGGGAAAATCGACCCCACTCTTTTTACTAAGAAGGTCAAAGGGGAGTTGTTTGTGTGCCAACTATATGTTGATGATATTATTTTTGGTTCCCCTAACAAAGCCTTCAATGAAGAATTTGCCGCTCTCATGACCTCAAAGTTCAAGATGTCTATGATGGGAGAGTTGAAGTTCTTTCTCGGATTCGAGATCAAACAAAGAAGAGAAGGAACCTTCATCAACCAAGCCAAATACACTCAAGACATGCTAAAGAGATTCAAGCTAAGTGATGTCAAGCCGGCTTCCACTCCAATGCCCACCAAGTGCCAACTTGACATTGATCCCAATGGTAAAGCGGTGGATCAAAAGGTATATCGCTCCATGATTGGATCCTTGCTTTACCTTTGTGCATCTAGACCGGATATCATGTTGAGTGTGGGAATTTGTGCACGGTTTCAAGCCGCACCTAAGGAAAGCCACTTTGTGGCGGTCAAGCGAATCTTTCGATATTTGGCTCATACCCCAAACTTTGGCTTATGGTACCCAAGAGGAGCAAACTTCAAGCTTGTAGGTTATTCGGACTCCGATTGGGCGGGAGACAAAGTGGATAGGAAGTCCACTTCCGGAGGGTGCCAATTTCTTGGTTGCTCTTTGGTAAGTTGGTCTTCTAAAAAGCAAAGTTGTATGTCTCTCTCGTCCACCGAAGCGGAGTATGTGGCGGCCGGGAGTTGTTGTGCACAACTCTTATGGATGAGGCAAACTTTAAAGGATTACGGTGTCATTTGTGACAAAGTGCCTCTTTGGTGTGACAATGAAAGTGCCATCAAGATTTCTCTCAACCCGGTGCAACACTTCAAGACGAAGCATATCGAGATTCGGTATCACTTCATCCGGGATCATATTAGGCGAGGGGAGATCGACCTCAACTATGTCAACACTCATGATAACCTTGCAGATATTTTCACGAAGCCATTGGATGAAGCAAGATTTCGCGAGTTAAGGCATGAGCTAAATATCATTGATTCGAGCAATGTGGTTTGAACCTTTGCACACCCCTCACATTCATCATGCATTCCTGTCTAGGTGTAGGCATGGACTTAGGGGGAGTGTTGTTCTCTCAATGAACTCTTCCTCCCCCCATAATGCATAAAGTAATCTCACTCTTTCACATTAGCCATTTTTGATGGTACTTGTGCTTCAAAGACGAGCTTTGGTCATGGGCCCAAGGATAATTCTTCGCGGTGCCATACCAATTGACTCAAACATAGGTGGCCTCGGCCACCGCCCTCTCGTATAGAGGCGTGTGGCTCTTGTTCTCTTGCTGGTGCTCTTGTTGGTCTTCTTCCCGTCGTTTCCCGTCTTTCGTTTTGCGCCATAGGTGTTGAGTCTTGTTTTGAGTTGCGCTGGGCGGTACTACCGTTGTGAAGGCGCGGTACTACCGCTGGAGCGGTACTGCCGCTCTACGGAGCGGTACTACCGCTTATGTGGCTAAGCGGTACTACCGCCCATCACCACGGTACTACCGCTGAGGGGAGGGGCCAGGGGGTTAAGTCGTGGGCAGGGGTGGTTTCCTCCCCCCATACCCATTTGCTTCCTCCCCTGGTTCCTCTTCCTCTCTCTCCAGCGCCATCTCGCCGGGAGGGCTCCGGCGGCCCTTCGTCTCCGGACCGTTCCTTTCCATTTCCTTCGGTGGAGTCGATCCCCACCTCGTCCTCTTGCCATGGATGCCGGTATTGCCCCCGTTCCTCTTCTCTTCTTGTCTAGTTTTCAGATCTCGCGTTTTAGGGGCAATAGTAGTTGCATCTCTAGATTTTTGGCCAAATCTAGGCTTGAGTAGGTTGGAGAAGGCAACTAGACTCTTTGGATTGATGTTTGGTAGGTTTATTTTTGAATTTGGCATCCCCGGTAGTGCCGGATATGACCACGGCAGTAGGGATTCTCCGTGCCCCATCTCGGGCGGTACTACCGCCCATCTGGCGCGGTACTACCGCTGCGAGGGCACGGTACTACCGCTGGTGCGGTACTGCCGCTGTGCAGGCACGGTACTACCGCCGGATGCCCAGTTCCATCATTTCCTACCACATGTTGATCCATATTTGTTCTGTTTATTTGGTTTTGATCGCTCCTTCTGGTTGTTTCTCGTGTCCGTGTGTTTGGTTCCAGGTGATGAATATCCTGAGCAGCAAGTCCGTTGTGTCAACCCCGGGCGTTCAACGTCAAAGCGGTACCGCTCATCTGAGATTGCAGGTGGTTCTTCCAGTGCTCCACCGCCGCCAGTGGGTGCTTCCTCAAGTGCTAATCCTCCTCTCAAGAAGAAGACTGCCAACCGGCCGAAGCCAGGTGGCAAGAAGGTGACTGAGATGTCTAGCAAGGAATTTTGGGACAGGCGTCGCCGCAACCCATATGAGGAAGACCAAGAACCCAACCTTGTCAATCGCCCGTTCTGGAACCGGTTTCAGTATGCCACCTACTTTGATGTGATCAAGGCTAAGAAGAACCTCTTTGTCAATGTTCATTCCATCAACACGGATGCTATGGAGAAGGACCCTGAGTACTTTGGTGATGCCCTTCAGATGTGCTCTCAGTTGAACATTCTCAGGATCATGCAGTTCAACAAGGACTTTGATGCAGATTTGCTGGCACAGTTCTTTGCCACTGTCCACCTAGGAACTGATGAAGACAGGATTCTGACTTGGATGACTAATGGGAAGTTGCTAGCTGTCAAGTGGCAGGCCTTCATGGGGTTGCTTGAGGTGGAAGATCAAGGGCTCAAGACTCCAGTCGGTTTTCGTCCTCACCAAAATGTTACCTCCACTCACAAGCAAGCCCTCTGGCCCTACTGTACTCGGAAGGTCAACCCCGAGACCAGGAAGGAAACCTATGAGTTGTCTGCCTATCTGGACATCCTTCACCATATCTTCCGCGAGACTCTCTTCCCTCGTATCAGGAATCTGGACATGGTACACTCTTATCTCGTGGACATGCTTCTCTTCTGCCAGCGTGAGAAGGAAGCAAACACTGGCGAGTCCCTGGATATATCTCATGTCATGTGGTCTGAACTTCTTGCTGCTATTTCTGAGCGCAAGTGCCCGATTTATGGTCCGTTCATTATGTTGCTCATTGAGAAGGCCTGGAGACGTACCTATCCTGAGGAGCCGCCGGAAACTGGAGAGTTGGTTTCTCATGAGATCAAGCGTCTGCGGAAGAAGGATAATTGGGGCATTCCTAGATCTGGAGTTCCATCTTCTGCTGCTGCCATGGAGATCGAGGGCGAGGCTGATGCCGATGATGACGATGAGGATTATGTGCCTTCTGGGACAGAGCCTTCTGTGGCAGAGCCCTCTTGGGCAAAGAAGCTCAAACACAAGATGAAGAAGTTGTTCTGCATGGAGTCTCACGGTCAGTACATGACTCATGTGGCTGAGAAGAAGGCAAGGGGACGTCACAAGGAGCTTATGCGTCAGTTGGGTGCGACAGTCACCAGCGGCTCTGAGGGTCAGATCACTGAGGAGGAGGAGTGGATCCAGCAGCACTGTCCGTGGACCGATTCAGATGCCGAGCAGTTTCCGGCCGAGGACGGCGGCGCAGATGATCACGCAGAGTCCTGATGTTCGAGATCCTCAGCTTTCTCTCACCTGGAGCCGTAGGTTTGCTCTTTGCCCCTTTTGGTGTCTCGATGCCAAAGGGGGAGAGAGTTTAGGGATTTGCGTCGTTGTGTTGCGAGTGTGTCGTCTTTGACTTTGTGCTTTCGTTGTGTTTGCTACTTTGTGTTGTGTTTGGTTTTGTGTTCAGTGAGACCTTAGTTCAAGTCATATGGTGTGAGACATATGCTACCCTATCCTTTTCATATCTTTATCTTTGTCTCTAGTCATTTGGTATCTCATGAGTTGCATGCTTTATTATGTTATATATCCTGCTATCTTGTATCTCGCTTAGGTTGCTGGTCTCTAAAATAAAGGGGGATTGTTGATCCTAGTATGTGTGTCGTGCAGTCCAAAGCACTTATCTTGATGGCACACATCTAGGGGGAGCCCGTCTATATTTTAGAGATTTGGGGTTTGCTTATGTCCTTTGTCTTTTCCCAGTTGTGCAAATCCCGTATTGTCATCAATCCACCAAAAAGGGGGAGATTGTAAGGGCATATTTATCCCTAAGATGTTTTGGTGATTGATGGCAATGCTTTTGCAGACTAATCGTGTGCATTGAGTGTTTTCAGAGATTCATCCTTTTGGCACGAGACGATTCCCTCCCCTCGGAGCTTGAAGCAAAGACGGTGTAGTCCTTTCGAATTAGTTTGGTGGACTAGTTTCATAGGGATCACCGTACTATCAAGAGGGGGTCCGCTTTGGAAAGGCTAGGGCGGAATCATCACGTACACTTCCTTTGCCCCCCGCTCCGAGCCTTTCCGCTTCTATGATGGGCTTGTTCCTCTCTTCAGTGTGCCCTCTCTGGTCCCAGCGGTAGTACCGCAGGCCGGAGCGGTAGTATCGCTTGGGTGCTATAAGCGGCAGTACCGCGCCAGAGCGGTAGTACCGCTCTGGAGCGGTAGTACCGCTGGTAGCCCCCAGCCGTAGTACCGCTGCGGTCTTGTGCTAGTACCGCCTCGATTCGAGGGGTCTTTTTTCGTGTCGGGTTTTACGGTACTAGCCACGGCAGTGGGGGCCGTAGTACCGCTCGTTTGCGGTAGTACCGCCCTGCCACCACGGTAGTACCACTCTGGCCCAGCGGCAGTACCGCGAGGGGGAGCGGTAGTACTGCTTATAGGGGCAAGCGGTAGTACCGCTGGCCAAGCGGTAGTACCGCTCTCTGCGGGGCTGAAGTGGGGGTAACGGTTGGATTGTTCCCCCCACTATATAAGGGGGTCTTCTTCCCCAAAGTTGACTCACCTCTTCCCCCAAAAGCTCCATTGTTGCTCCAAGCTCCATTTTCGCCCGATCTCTCTCCCTAGCCAATCAAACTTGTTGATTTGCTCGGGATTGGTTGAGAAGGCCACGATCTACACTTCCACCAAGAGAAATTTGATTCCCCCCACTTATCCCTAGCGGATCTTGTTACTCTTGGGTGTTTGAGCACCCTAGACGGTTGAGGTCACCGCGGAGCCATAGTCCATTGTGGTGAAGCTTTTTGGTGTCGTTGGGAGCCTCCAATTAAGTTGTGGAGATTGCCCCAACCTTGTTTGTAAAGGTCCGGTCGCCACCTTCAAGGGCACCAATAGTGGAATCACGGCATCTCGCATTGTGTGAGGGTGTGAGGAGAATACGGTGGCCCTAGTGGCTTCTTGGGGAGCATTGTGCCTCCACACCGCTCTAACGGAGACGTACTTCCCCTCAAAAGGAAGGAACTTCGGTAACACATCCTCGTCTCCACCGGCTCCACTCTTGGTTATCGCTTACCTTTACTTGTGCGCGCTTATATTGTGTTGTATCCCTTCCTTGTGTGTGTGCTAGTTGTTGTTGCATCGTATAGGTTGCTCACCTAGTTGCATATCTAGACAACCTACGTTGATGCAAAGTTTAAATTGGTAAAGAACAGCTAAAAATTGTTAGTTGCCTATTCACCCCCCCTCTAGTCAACTATATCGATCCTTTCAGTAATGTAGGCATGTATTCCGAATATAGTCATGCGTGCTTATGGAAAAGAACTTGCATGACATCTTTTGTCCTACCCTCCCGTGGCAGCGGGGTCCTAACGGAAACTAAGGGATATTAAGGCCTCCTTTTAATAGAGTACCAGACCAAAGCATTAACACATAGTGAATACATGAACTCCTCAAACTATGGTCATCACCGGGAGTGGTCCTGATTATTTTCACTTCGGGGTTGCCGGATCATAACACATAGTAGGTGACTATAGACTTGCAAGATAGGATCAAGAACTCACATATATTCATGAAAACATAATAGGTTCAGCTCTGAAATCATGGCACTCGGGCCCTAGTGACAAGCATTAAGCATGGCAAAGTCATAGCAACATCAATCTCAGAATATAGTGGATACTAGGGATCAAACCCTAACAAAACTAACTCGATTACATGATAAATCTCATCCAACCCATGATCGTCCAGCAAGCCTACGATGGAATTACTCACGCACGACGGTGAGCATCATGAAATTGGTGATGGAGGATGATTGATGATGACGACGGCGACGGATTCCCCTCTCCGGAGCCCCGAACGGACTCCAGATCAGCCCTCCCGAGAGGTTTTAGGGCTTGGCGGCAGCTCCGTATCGTAAAACGCGATGAATCCTTCTCTTTGATTTTTTTCTCCCCGAACACGAATATATGGAGTTGGCGTTGAGGTCGGTGGAGCAACAGGGGGCCCACGAGGCAGGGGGGCGCGCCCAGGGGCAGGCGCGCCCCCACCCTCGTGGACAGGTGGAGGGCCCTTTGACGTGGATTCTTCTTCCAGTATTTTTAATATTTTCCAAAAATAAGTTCCGTGGAGTTTCAGGTCATTCCGAGAACTTTTGTTTCTGCACATAAATAACACCATGGCAATTCTGCTGAAAACAGCGTCAGTCCGGGTTAGTTCCATTGAAATCATGCAAGTTAGAGTCCAAAACAAGGGCAAAAGTGTTTGGAAAAGTAGATACGACGGAGACGTATCAACTCCCCCAAGCTTAAACCTTTGCTTGTCCTCAAGCAATTCAGTTGATAAACTAAAAGTGATAAATAAAAACTTTTACAAACTCGGTTTGCTCTTGTTGTTGTAAATATGTAAAGCCAGCATTCAAGTTTTCAGCAAAGATTATAACTAACCATATTCACAATAACATTTAGGTCTCATGTTTACTCATGTTAATGGGATAATCAACTAGCGAGCAATAATAATAAATCTCGGATGACAACACTTTCTCAAAACAATCATGATATGATATAACAAGATGGTATCTCGCTAGCCCTTTCTGAGACCGCAAAACATAAATGCAGAGCACCTTTAAAGCTCAAGGACTGACTAGACATTATAATTCATGGTAAAAGAGATCCAGTCATAGTCATACCCAATATGAATTAATAGTAATGGATGCAAATGACAGCGGTGCTCTCCAGCTGGTGCTTTTTAATAAGAGGGTGATGACTCAACATAAAGGTAAATAGATAGGCCCTGCGCAGAGGGAAGCAGGGATTCGTAGAGGTGCCAGAGCTCGATTTTGAAATAGAGATAAATAATATTTTGAGCGGCATACTTTCATTGTCAACATAACAACCAAGAGATGGCGATATCTTCCATGCTACACACATTATAGGCGGTTCCCAAATAGAATGGTAAAGTTTATACTCCCCCTCCACCAACAAGCATCAATCCATGGCTTGCTCGAAACAACTAGTGCCTCCAACTAACAACAGTCCCAGGGGGAGTTTTGTTTGCAATTATTTTTGATTTGATTTGCATAAAGCATGGGACTGGGCATCCCGGTGACCAGCCATTTTCTCGTGAGTGAGGAGCGGAGTCCACTCCTCTTGAGAATAACCCACCTAACATGGAAGATACGGACAACCCTAGTTGATACATGAGCTATTCGAACATACAAAACAGAATTTCATTTGAAGATTTAGAGTTTGGCACATACAAATTTACTTGGAACGGCAGGTAGATACCGCATATAGGAAGGTATTGGTGGACTCATATGGAATAACTTTGGGGTTTAAGGGATTGGATGCACAAGCAGTATTCCCGCTTAGTACAAGTGAAGGCTAGCAAAAGACTGGGAAGCGACCAACTAGAGAGTGACAACAGTCATGAACATGCATTAAAATTAATAAACATTGAGTACAAGCATGAGTAGGATATAATCCACCATGAACATAAATATCGTGAAGGCTATGTTGATTTGTTTCAACTACATGCGTGAACATGTGCCAAGTCAAGTCACTTAAATCATTCAAAGGAGGATACCACCCCATCATACCACATCACAACCATTTTAATAGCATGTTGGCACGCAAGGTAAACCATTATAGACTCCTAGCTAATTAAGCATGGCACGAGCAACTATAATCTCTAATTGTCATTGCAGACATGTTTATTCATAATAGGCTGAATCAGGATCATATTTACAAAAACAAGAGAGGTCGAGTTCATACCAGCTTCTCTCATCTCAATCAGTCCATCATATATCGTCATAATTGCCTTTCACTTGCACGACCGAACGATGTGAATAATAATAATAGTGCACGTGCATTGGACTAAGCTGGAATCCGCAAGCATTCAATAAACAGGAGAAGACAAGGCAATATGGGCTCTTGGTTAAATCGACAATAATGCATATAAGAGCCACTTCAATAATTTAATTATGGTCTTCTCCTATCGACCCCCAAAGAAAAGAAAAGAAATAAAACTATTTACACGGGAAAGCTCCCAACAAGCAAAATAAGAACGGGAAATATTTTTGGGTTTTCTTTTAATTATTACTACTACAGCAAGAAAAGTAAACTAACTAAAAACTACACTAATTTTTTGGTTTTGTTTCTTAAGGTTTATCAAACACACAAGAAGAAAGCAGGGAAAAGGAAAATAAACTAGCATGGATATTACAGTGAAAAAGTATGAGCACCGACATCTAGCAATGAGTGTGTGAACATGAATGTAATGTCGGTGAGAAATACGTACTCCCCCAAGCTTAGGCTTTTGGCCTAAGTTGGTTTATTGCCACGGATGGCCTGGCGGATATCCAAAGTTATAGTTGGGGTCGTAATGAGATGCATCGGTCATTGCATCGTGTGCTGCAGCTTGGAGGCGAGCTATCTCAGCCCTCCTCTTATACTCCTCCGCCTCCTCTCTGGTTATGTAATGTCTCCCTTTTTTCCTAAAAGTCAAAGAAAGCGGGAGCAGGGAGGACAATATTGACAGCGTGACGCCTGTCAAAGATTAGTCGGTACTAGAGAGGCGGTTGATTCCTCTCAACAAATTGATGCTGAACCATAGCATTAAAGTCTAGATAAGTAGGAGGCAGTTCAATATCATCATCACGTATGGTTACACCAAGAAAATCAGCTAAGCGGGTTGCATAAATTCCACCAAAGAAATCTCCATTAAATCTATTGTGATGCAACCTACGCGCAACAATAGCTCCCAAATTATAAGATTTGTCTCCTAACACAGCACTCCTAAGAATACTGAGGTCAGGGACCCACATATGACATGCTTCATCTTTACCATTTATGCACCACCTATGAAGAGAGCAAAATAATGTATAGCAGGAAAATGAATGCTTCCTATGGTAGCTTGTGCTATATCTCTAGATTCACCCACAGTTATACTGGCAAGAAAATCTCTAAACTCAGATTTGCGAGGTTCACGAGGGCTACCCCATTGTGGAAGTTTGCAGGCAGTGGTAAAATCCTCTAAGTCCATAGTATAAGATTGTTCATAAAGATCAAACAGGACAGTTTGAGAATTGTGTGAAGATGAAAATTCAAACCTCCTCACAAAGGAACTAGTGAGATAGTGGTACTGACGGCACTTTTCCTCCTCGAAGCTCACAAGATCAGCGTTACGCAAATATGCGTTAAATTCTTCCTTGATTCCCGCTCGATCCATAAAGCCTTCTGAAGGCCATTCACAAGGCCGCACTGGAGCGTTCCTTGGTGGCTCATCATCGGCATCGCGCATTGCGAGCCTGGGTCCTTGCTTCCTTGAAGGGCCACCTTGGTACATTTTCCTAAACATATTTCTTCCTCTAAAAAATTTCTGAAATTTTTAGTAACTTCAAATAAAAGTGAACCAAGCTCAACAAAATTGATAGCAACTACTCCTACAAGTGCCTAGAGACTATATCATGCATTAGAACTACTTGGAACCATATAAATTTGACATGCAAGCTCAAGAACATGGTCACCTAGGCAGCACAAATTTGCAATGAATAAAGCACTAGAACAAAAAATAATTGGACCATTGGAGGAGTCACATACCAAGGAACAATCTCCCAAAGCAGTTTTGTGAGAGGTGCTTTGAGCAAGGAGATCGAAAATCGCAGCAAAATGAGCTAGAACTCGTGCTTGAGCTGGATGGTGATTTTTTGGGGAGGAAGAAGAAGTGTGTGGTGGCTGGAATAAGTGGAGGGGAGCCACCGTGGGCCCACGAGGCAGGGGGGCGCGCCCTGGACCCTCGTGGCCAGGTGCTTGTTCCCCCTGCTGTGTTCTCAGTGCCAGATATTCTCAAATATTCCAGAAAAAATCATATTCCAATTTCAGGGCATTTGGAGAACTTTTATTTTTGGGGTATTTTTATATTGCACGGATAATTCAGAAAACAGACAGAAAAATACTATTTTTACTTTATTTCAACTAAATAACAGAAAGTAAAAGGAGGGTACAGAAGGTTGTTCTTTCTAGTTTCATCCATCTCATGCTCATCAAAAGGAATCGACTAACAAGGTTGATCAGGTCTTGTTAACAAACTCATTCCGAATCGCATGAAACCGGAGAAATTTCGAATAACACTATGTTACCTCAACGGGGATATGCACATCCCCAATAATAAGAATATCATATTTCTTCTTGACAGTAGGAAGAGGAAATTTGAAACCTCCAAAAATAATCGATGGAATTTTTCCAATAGAATTGATACTGTGAACTTGAGCTTGTTTCCTCGGGAATTGTACCGTGTGCTCATTACCATTAACATGAAAAGTGACATTGCCTTTGTTGCAATCAATAACATCCCCTGCAGTATTCAAAAAAGGTCTTCCAAGAATAATAGACATACTATCGTCCTCGGGAATATCAAGAATAACAAAGTCCGTTAAAATAGTAACGTTTGCAACTACAACAGGCACATCCTCACAAATACCGACAGGTATAGCAGTTGATTTATCAGCCATTTGCAAAGATATTTCAGTAGGTGTCAAATTATTCAAATCAAGTCTACGATATAAAGAGAGAGGCATAACACTAACACCGACTCCAAAATCACATAAAGCAGTTTTAACATAGTTTCTTTTAATGGAGCATGGTATAGTTGGTACTCCTGGATCTCCTAGTTTCTTAGGTATTCCACCCTTAAAAGTATAATTAGCAAGCATGATGGAAATTTCAGCTTCCGGTATCTTTCTCTTATTAGTAACAATTTCTTTCATATACTTAGCATAAGAATTCATTTTTAGCATATCAGTTAATCGCATACGCAAAAAGATAGGTCTAATCATTTCAGCAAAGCGCTCAAAATCCTCATCATCCTTTTTCTTGGATGGTTTGGGAGGAAAAGGCATGGGTTTATGAACCCATGGTTCTCTTTCTTTACCGTGCTTCCTAGCAACAAAGTCTCTCTTATCATAACGTTGATTCTTTGATTGTGGGTTATCAAGATCAACAGCAGGTTCAATTTCTACATCATTATCACTGCTAGGTTGAGCATCATCATGAACATTATCATTAACATTATCACTAGGTTCATGTTCATTACCAGATTGTGTTTCAGCATCAGAATAGAAATATCATTTGGATTCTCAGGTGTTTCAGCAATAGGTTCACTAGAAGCATGCAAAGTCCTATCATTTTTCTTTTTCTTCTTTTTAGAGGAACTAGGTGCATCTATATTATTTCTCTGAGAATCTTGCTCAGTTCTCTTAGGATGGCCTTCAGGATACAAAGGTTCCTGAGTCATTTTACTAGTTCTAGTAGCCACTCTAACAGCATAATCATTGTTCTTATTGTTCATTTCATTGAGCAAATCATTTTGAGCTTTAAGTACTTGTTCTACTTGAGTGGTAACCATAGAAGCATGTTTACTAATGAGTTTAAGTTCACCTTTAACTCTAGACATATAATCACCCAAGTGTTCAATCATATAAGCATTTTGTTTTAATTGTCTACCAAAATAAGCATTGAAGTCTTCTTGCTTGACAATAAAGTTATCAAACTCATACAAACATTGGCTAGCAAACTTAGTAGGAGGAATTTCAGCTTTATCACATCTATAGAGAGAATTTACCTTTACTACCTGTGTCGGGTTATCAAGACCATGAGTTTCTTCAATAGGTAATGGATTAAGACCATATACTTCTTCAATAGGCGGTGAATTAAGACCATGTATTTCTTCAATAGGTGGTAAATTCTTAACATCTTCAGCTTTTATACCTTTTTCTTTCATAGATTTCTTTGCCTCTTGCATATCTTCAGGACTGAGAAATAGAACACCTCTTTTCTTCGGAGTTGGTTTAGGAATAGGCTCAGGAGTTGGCTCAGGAAGTGTCCAATTATTTTCATTTGTCAACATATTATTCAATAGAATTTCAGCTTCATCCGGTGTTCTTTCCCTAAAAACAGAACCAGCACAACTATCCACGTAATCTCTAGAAGCATTGGTTAGTCCATTATAAAAAATATCAAGTATTTCATTTTTCTTAAGAGGGTGATCAGGCAAAGCTAAATCTAGATGACTCTAAGTCTCGGTCTAGATACATATTGAAAGTGGGAGCAATTAGCTAGAGTAGCTCCATGCAGAGCATTGTAGACATAGAAATTTGCAAAATACATACGGATCTGAATGTGACAGACCCGTTGACTAAAATTATCTCACAATCAAAACATGATCACACCTTAGTACTCTTTGGGTGTTAATCACATAGCGATGTGAACTAGATTATTGACTCTAGTAAACCCTTTGAGTGTTTGTCACATAGAGATGTGAACTATGGGTGTTAATCACATGGTGATGTGAATTATTGATGTTAAATCACATGGCGATGTGAACTAGATTATTGACTCTAGTGCAAGTGGGAGACTGAAGGAAATATGCCCTAGAGGCAATAATAAAGTATTATATATTTCCTTATATCATGATAAATGTTTATTATTCATGCTAGAATTGTATTAACCGGAAACATAATACATGTGTGAATACATAGACAAACAGAGTGTCACTAGTATGCCTCTACTTGACTAGCTCGTTAATCAAAGATGGTTATGTTTCCTAGCCATAGACATGAGTTGTCATTTGATTAACGGGATCACCTCATTAGGAGAATGACGTGATTGACTTGACCCATTCCCGATCGTTTAGTATGTTGCTATTGCTTTCTTCATGACTTATACATGTTCCTATGACTATGAGATTATGCAACTCCCGTTTACCGGAGGAACACTTTGTGTGCTACCAAACGTCACAACGTAAATGGGTGATTATAAAGGTGCTCTACAGGTGTCTCCAAAGGTACTTGTTGGGTTGGCGTATTTCGAGATTAGGATTTGTCACTCCAATTGTCGGAGAGGTATCTCTGGGCCCACTCGGTAATGCACATCACTATAAGCCTTGCAAGCATTGTGACTAATGAGTTAGTTGCGGGATGATGTATTACGGAACGAGTAAAGAGACTTGCCGGTAACGAGATTGAACTAGGTATCGAGATACCGACGATCGAATCTCGGGCAAGTAACATACCGATGACAAAGGGAACAACGTATGTTGTTATGCGGTCTGACCGATAAAGATCTTCGTAGAATATGTGGGAGCCAATATGGGCATCCAGGTCCCGCTATTGGTTATTGACCGGAGACGTGTCTCGGTCATGTCTACATAGTTCTCGAACCCGTAGGGTCCGCACGCTTAACGTTACGATGACAGTTTTATTGAGTTTTGATGTACCGAAGGAGTTCGGAGTCCCGGATGAGATCGGGGACATGACGAGGAGTCTCGAAATGGCCGAGACGTAAAGATCGATATATTGGACGACTATATTCGGACTTCGGAAAGGTTCCGAGTGATTCGGGTATTTTTCGGAGTACCGGAGAGTTACGGGAATACGTATTGGGCCTTATTGGGCCATACGGGAAAGAAGGAAAAGGGCCTCAAGGGTGGCCGCACCCCTCCCCTTGGTCTGGTCCGAATTGGACTAGGGAAGGGGGGCGCCCCCTTCCTTCCTTCTCTTTTTCCCTTCCTCTTTTCCTATTCCATATGGGAGGTGGAATCCTACTAGGACTAGGGAGTCCTAGTAGGACTCCACACTTGGTGCGCCCCCTCCTAGGGCCGGCCTCCTCCTCCCTTGCTCCTTTATATACGGGGGCAGGGGGGCACCCCAGAGACACAACAATTGATCCTTGAGATCTCTTAGCCGTGTGCGGTGCCCCCCTCCACCATATTACACCTCGATAATACCGTTGCGGAGCTTAGGCGAAGCCCTGCGTCGGTGGAACATCATCATCGTCACCACGCCGTCGTGCTGACGAAACTCTCCCTCAACACTCGGCTGGATCGGAGTTCGAGGGACGTCATCGAGCTGAACGTGTGTAGAACTCGGAGGTGCCGTACGTTCGGTACTTGATCGGTCGGATCGTGAAGACGTACGACTACATCAACCGCGTTGTGATAACGCTTCCGCTGTCGGTCTACGAGGGTACGTGGACAACACTCTCCCCTCTCGTTGCTATGCATCACCATGATCTTGCGTGTGCGTAGGAATTTTTTTGAAATTACTACGTTCCCCAACAGTGGCATCCGAGCCTGGTTTTATGCGTTGATGCTATGCACGAGTAGAACACAAGTGAGTTGTGGGCGATATAAGTCATACTGCTTACCAGCATGTCATACTTTGGTTCAGCGGTATTGTGAGATGAAGCGGCCCGGACCGACATTACGCGTACGCTTACGCGAGACTGGTTTCACCGTTGCGAGCACTCGTTGCTTAAAGGTGACCGGCGGGTGTCTGTCTCTCTCACTTTAGTTGAACCGAGTGTGGCTACGCCCGGTCCTTGCGAAGGTTAAAACAGCACCAACTTGACAAACTATCGTTGTGGTTTTGATGCGTAGGTAAGAACGGTTCTTGCTAAGCCCGTAGCAGCCACGTAAAATATGCAACAACAAAGTAGAGGACGTCTAACTTGTTTTTGCAGGGCATGTTGTGATGTGATATGGTCAAGACATGATGTGATATAATGTGTTGTATGAGATGATCATGTTTTGTAACCGAGTTATCGGCAACTGGCAGGAGCCATATGGTTGTCGCTTTATTGTATGAGATGCAATCGCCATGTAATAGTTTTACTTTATCACTAAGCGGTAGCGATAGTCGTAAAAGCAATAAGTTGGCGAGACGACAACGATGCTACGATGGAGATCAAGGTGTCGCGCCGGTGACGATGGTGATCATGACGGTGCTTCGGAGATGGAGATCACAAGCACGGTGCTTCGGAGATGGAGATCACAAGCACAAGATGATGATGGCCATATCATATCACTTATATTGATTGCATGTGATGTTAATCCTTTATGCATCTTATCTTGCTTTGTTTGACGGTAGCATTATAAGATGATCCTTCACTAAATTATCAAAGTATAAGTGTTCTCCCTGAGTATGCACCGTTGCGAAAGTTCTTCGTGCTGAGACACCACGTGATGATCGGGTGTGATAGGCTCTACGTTCAAATACAACGGGTGCAAAACAGTTGCACACGCGGAATACTCAGGTTAAACTTGACGAGCCTAGCATATAACAGATATGGCCTCGGAACACGGAGACCGAAAGGTCGAGCGTGAATCATATAGTAGATATGATCAACATAGTGATGTTCACCATTGAAACTACTCCATCTCACGTGATGATCGGACATGGTTTAGTTGATATGGATCACGTGATCACTTAGAGGATTAGAGGGATGTCTATCTAAGTGGGAGTTCTTAAGTAATATGATTAATTGAACTTAAATTTATCATGAACTTAGTCCTGATAGTATTTTGCAAATTATGTTGTAGATCAATAGCTCGCGTTGTTGCTTCCCTGTGTTTATTTTTGATATGTTCCTAGAGAAAATTATGTTGAAAGATGTTAGTAGCAAAGATGCGGATTGGATCCGTGATCTGAGGATTATCCTCATTGCTGCACAGAAGAATTATGTCCTTGATGCACCGCTAGGTGACAGACCTATTGCAGGAGCAGATGCAGACGTTATGAACGTTTGGCTAGCTCAATATGATGACTACTTGATAGTTTAGTGCACCATGCTTAACGGCTTAGAATCGGGACTTCAAAGACGTTTTGAACGTCATGGACCATATGAGATGTTCCAGGAGTTGAAGTTAATATTTCAAGCAAATACCCGAGTTGAGAGATATGAAGTCTCCAACAAGTTCTATAGCTAAAAGATGGAGGAGAATCGCTCAACTAGTGAGCATGTGCTCAGATTGTCTGGGTACTACAATCGCTTGAATCAAGTGGGAGTTAATCTTCCAGATAAAATAGTGATTGACAGAATTCTCTAGTCACCATCACCAAGTTAGTAGAACTTCGTGATGAACTATAGTATGCAAGGGATGACGAAAGTAATTCCCGAGCTCTTCGTGATGCTGAAATCGACGAAGGTAGAAATCAAGAAAAACATCAAGTGTTGATGGTTGACGAGACCACTAGTTTCAAGAAAAGGGCAAAGGGAAGAAGGGGAACTTCAAGAAGAACGGCAAGCAAGTTGCTACTCAAGTGAAGAAGCCTAAGTCTGGTCCTAAGCCTGAGACTAAGTGCTTCTACAGCAAAGGGACTGGTCAATGGAAGCGGAACTACCCCAACTATTTGGTGGATAAGAAGGATGGCAAAGTGAACAAAGGTATATTGGATATACATGTTATTGATGTGTACTTTACTAGTGTTTATAGCAACCCCTCGGTATTTGATACTGGTTCAGTTGCTAAGAGTAGTAACTCGAAACGGGAGTTGCAGAATAAACAGAGACTAGTAAAAGGAGAGGTGACGATGTGTGTTGGAAGTAGTTCCAAGATTGATATGATCATCATCGCACACTCCCTATACTTTCGGGATTAGTGTTGAAACTAAATAAGTGTTATTTGGTGTTTGCGTTGAGCATGAATATGATTTGATCATGTTTATTGCAATACGGTTATTCATTTAAGTTAGAGAACAATTGTTGTTCTGTTTACATGAATAAAAACCTTCTATGGTCATACACACCAACGAAAATGGTTTGTTGGATCTCGATCGTAGTGATACACATATTCATAATATGAAGCCAAAAGATGCAAAGTTAATAATGATAGTGCAACTTATTTGTGGCACTGCCGTTTAGGTCATATTGGTGTAAAGCGCATGAAGAAACTCCATACTGATGGGATTTTGGAATCACTTGATTATGAATCACTTGATGCTTGCGAACCGTGCCTCATGGGCAAGATGACTAAAACGCCGTTCTCCGGAACTATGGAGAGAGCAACAGATTTGTTGGAAATCATACATACAGATGTATGTGGTCCGATGAATATTGAGGCTCGTAGCAGGTATCATTATTTTCTGACCTTCACAGATGATTTGAGCAGATATGGGTATATCTACTTAATGAAACAGAAGTCTGAAACATTTGAAAAGTTCATATAATTTCAGAGTGAAGCGAAAATCATCGTAACAAGAAAATAAAGTTTCTACGATTTGATCGTGGAGAAGAGTATTTTAGTTACGAGTTTGGCCTTCAGTTAAAACAATGTGAAATAGTTTCACTACTCACGCCACCTGGAACACCACAGCATAATGGTGTGTCCGAACGTCATAACCGTACTTTATTGGATATAGTGCAATCTATGATGTCTCTTACCAATTTACCACTATCGTTTTGGGGTTATGCATTAGAGACAGCTACATTCACGTTAAATAGGGCACCATCAAAATCCGTTGAGACGACGCCTTATGAACTGTGGTTTGGCAAGAAACCAAAGTTGTCGTTTCTTAAAGTTTGGGGTTGCGATGCTTATGTGAAAAAGTTTCATCCTGATAAGCTCAAACCCAAATCGGAGAAATGTGTCTTCATAGGATACCCAAAGGAGACAGTTGGGTACACCTTCTATCACAGATCCGAAGGCAAGACATTCGTTGCTTAGTATGGATCCTTTCTAGAGAAGGAGTTTCTCTCGAAAGAAGTGAGTGGGAGGAAAGTAGAACTTGATGAGGTAACTGTACCTGCTCCCTTATTGGAAAGTAGTTCATCACAGAAATCTGTTCCTGTGACTCCTACACCAATTAGTGAGGAAGTTAATGATGATGATCATGTAACTTCAGATCAAGTTACTACCAAACCTCGTAGGTAAACCAGAGTAAGATCCGCACCAGAGTGGTACGGTAATCCTGTTCTGGAGGTTATGTTACTAGACCATGACGAACCTACGAACTATGAAGAAGCGATGGTGAGCCCAGATTCCGCAAAATGGCTTGAGGCCATGAAATCTGAGATGAGATCCATGTATGAAGAACAAAGTATGGACTTTGGTTGACTTGCCCAATGATCGGCGAGCCATTGAGATTAAATGGATCTTCAAGAGGAAGACGGACGCTGATAGTAGTGTTACTATCTACAAAGCTAGAATTGTCGCAAAAGGTTTTCGACAAGTTCAAGGTGTTGACTACGATGAGAGTTTCTCACTCGTATCTATGCTTAAGTCTGTCTGAATCATGTTAGCAATTGCCGCATTTTATGAAATCTGGCAAATGGATAAACAAAACTGCATTCCTTAATGGATTTATTAAAGAAGAGTTGTATATGATGCAACCAGAAGATTTTGTCAATCCGAAAGGTGCTAACAAAATATGCAAGCTCCAGCGATCCATCTATGGACTGGTGCAAGCATCTCGGAGTTGGAATATACACTTTGATAAGTTGATCAAAGGATATAGTGTTATACAGACTTGCGGTGAAGCCTGTATTTACAAGAAAGTGAGTGGGAGCACTACAACATTTCTGATAAGTATATGTGAATGACATATTGTTGATCGGAAATAATGTAGAATTATTCTGCAAAGCATAAAGGAGTGTTTGAAAGGAGTTTTTCAAAGAAAGACCTCGGTGAAGCTGCTTACATATTGAGCATCAAGATCTATAGAGATAGATCAAGACGCTTGATAAGTTTTTTCAATGAGTACATACCTTAACAAGATTTTGAAGTAGTTCAAAATAGAACAGTCAAAGAAAGAGTTCTTGCCTGTGTTACAAGGTGTGAAATTGAGTAAGACTCAAAGCCCGACCACGGCAGAAGATAGAAAGAGAATGAAAGTCATTCCCTATGCCTTGGCCATAGGTTCTATAAAGTATGCCATGCTGTGTACCAGATCTATTGTATACCCTACACTGATTTTGGCAAGGGAGTACAATAGTGATCTAGGAGTAGATCACTGGACAGCGGTCAAAATTATCCTTAGTGGAATAAGGATATGTTTCTCGATTATGGAAGTGACAAAAGGTTCGTCGTAAAGGGTTACGTCGATGCAAGTTTTGACACTAAATCTAGATGACTCTAAGTCTCGGTCTAGATACATATTGAAAGTGGGAGCAATTAGCTAGAGTAGCTCCGTGCAGAGCATTGTAGACATAGAAATTTGCAAAATACTTACGGATCTGAATGTGACAGACCCGTTGACTAAAATTATCTCACAATCAAAACATGATCACACCTTAGTACTCTTTGGGTGTTAATCACATAGCGATGTGAACTAGATTATTGACTCTAGTAAACCCTTTGAGTGTTGGTCACATAGAGATGTGAACTATGGGTGTTAATCACATGGTGATGTGAATTATTGATGTTAAATCACATGGCGATGTGAACTAGATTATTGACTCTAGTGCAAGTGGGAGACTGAAGGAAATATGCCCTAGAGGCAATAATAAAGTATTATATATTTCCTTATATCATGATAAATGTTTATTATTCATGCTAGAATTGTATTAACCGGAAACATAATACATGTGTGAATACATAGACAAACAAGAGTGTCACTAGTATGCCTCTACTTGACTAGCTCGTTAATCAAAGATGGTTATGTTTCCTAGCCATAGACATGAGTTGTCATTTGATTAACGGGATCACCTCATTAGGAGAATGACGTGATTGACTTGACCCATTCCGTTAGCTTAGCACCGATCGTTTAGTATGTTGCTATTGCTTTCTTCATGACTTATACATGTTCCTATGACTATGAGATTATGCAACTCCCGTTTACCGGAGGAACACTTTGTGTGCTACCAAACGTCACAACGTAAATGGGTGATTATAAAGGTGCTCTACAGGTGTCTCCAAAGGTACTTGTTGGGTTGGCGTATTTCGAGATTAGGATTTGTCACTCCAATTGTCGGAGAGGTATCTCTGGGCCCACTCGGTAATGCACATCACTATAAGCCTTGCAAGCATTGTGACTAATGAGTTAGTTGCGGGATGATGTATTACGGAACGAGTAAAGAGACTTGCCGGTAACGAGATTGAACTAGGTATCGAGATACCGACGATCGAATCTCGGGCAAGTAACATACCGATGACAAAGGGAACAACGTATGTTGTTATGCGGTCTGACCGATAAAGATCTTCGTAGAATATGTGGGAGCCAATATGGGCATCCAGGTCCCGCTATTGGTTATTGACCGGAGACGTGTCTCGGTCATGTCTACATAGTTCTCGAACCCGTAGGGTCCGCACGCTTAACGTTACGATGACAGTTTTATTGAGTTTTGATGTACCGAAGGAGTTCGGAGTCCCGGATGAGATCGGGGACATGACGAGGAGTCTCGAAATGGCCGAGACGTAAAGATCGATATATTGGACGACTATATTCGGACTTCGGAAAGGTTCCGAGTGATTCGGGTATTTTTCGGAGTACCGGAGAGTTACGGGAATACGTATTGGGCCTTATTGGGCCATACGGGAAAGAAGGAAAAGGGCCTCAAGGGTGGCCGCACCCCTCCCCTTGGTCTGGTCCGAATTGGACTAGGGAAGGGGGGCGCCCCCTTCCTTCCTTCTCTTTTTCCCTTCCTCTTTTCCTATTCCATATGGGAGGTGGAATCCTACTAGGACTAGGGAGTCCTAGTAGGACTCCACACTTGGTGCGCCCCCTCCTAGGGCCGGCCTCCTCCTCCCTTGCTCCTTTATATACGGGGGCAGGGGGGCACCCCAGAGACACAACAATTGATCCTTGAGATCTCTTAGCCGTGTGCGGTGCCCCCCTCCACCATATTACACCTCGATAATACCGTTGCGGAGCTTAGGCGAAGCCCTGCGTCGGTGGAACATCATCATCGTCACCACGCCGTCGTGCTGACGAAACTCTCCCTCAACACTCGGCTAGATCGGAGTTCGAGGGACGTCATCGAGCTGAACGTGTGTAGAACTCGGAGGTGCCGTACGTTCGGTACTTGATCGGCCGGATCGTGAAGACGTACGACTACATCAACCGCGTTGTGATAACGCTTCCGCTGTCGGTCTACAAGGGTACGTGGACAACACTCTCCCCTCTCGTTGCTATGCATCACCATGATCTTGCGTGTGCGTAGGAATTTTTTTTGAAATTACTACGTTCCACAACACCCATGGCAGCGGGGTCCTAACGGAAACTAAGGGATATTAAGGCCTCCTTTTAATAGAGTACCGGACCAAAGCATTAACACATAGTGAATACATGAACTCCTCAAACTATGGTCATCACCGGGAGTGGTCCCGATTATTGTCACTTCGGGGTTGCCGGATCATAACACATAGTAGGTGACTATAGACTTGTAAGATAGGATCAAGAACTCACATATATTCATGAAAACATAATAGGTTCAGATCTGAAATCATGGCACTCGGGCCCTAGTGACAAGCATTAAGCATGGCAAAGTCATAGCAACATTAATCTCAGAACATAGTGGATACTAGGGATCAAACCCTAACAAAACTAACTCGATTACATGATAAATCTCATCCAACCCATCACCGTCCAGCAAGCCTACGATGGAATTACTCACGCACGACGGTGAGCATCATGAAATTGGTGATGGAGGATGATTGATGATGATGACGGCGACGGATTCCCCTCTCCGGAGCCCCGAACGGACTCCAGATCAGCCCTCCCGAGAGGTTTTAGGGCTTGGCGGCAGCTCCATATCGTAAAACGTGATGAATCCTTCTCTCTGATTATTTTCTCCCCGAACACGAATATATGGAGTTGGAGTTGAGGTCGGTGGAGCAATATGGGGCCCACGAGGCAGGGGCGCCCAGGGGGGGGCAGGCGCGCCCCCACCCTCGTGGACAGGTGGAGGCCCCCCTGACGTGGATTCTTCTTCTAGTATTTTTAATATTTTCCAAAAATAAGTTCCGTGGAGTTTCAGGTCATTCCGAGAACTTTTGTTTCTGCACATAAATAACACCATGGCAATTCTGCTGAAAACAGCGTCAGTCCGGGTTAGTTCCATTCAAATCATGCAAGTTAGAGTCCAAAACAAGGGCAAAAGTGTTTGGAAAAGTAGATACGACGGAGACGTATCAGATACCGCATATATGTTACTATCCACTATGAAGGTAGTAATATAGATTAGTAATATATGCATGAAATAGTCTAAGTTACTTCCCACTTGAGGCTCATCCCGCCCGAGGATCCTCCTGGACCTCCATCATTGAGTGAGAGTGTGATATGAAATATTTTATTGAATAGTTAAAAAATTGAGTAGATCATTTGAAGTCATTGTGCGTGTTTGATTGGATATGGCAAGTTTTGCAAAAAAAAGCCTCATTCAAACATTGCCATCGGTGGAACCAAGCTATTGTTAGGAATCGGTGTGGCAAGTGTAATTCTTCAATATGTCATTGCCATTAACTTCTTCAACAAGTAGTTGGGAAACTCGGTTTTTGAGGATTGCCCTATGTTCTTCAGTTCAACCGGTTCCCACGCACCGAGTATGAATTCCAACAGTTGGTGAAGAACTAGGTTCTTTCGTGTCCTGCAAGTTAAAGAACTTCCCACACAACTAGTTTTTTGTGGCAGCTGTGAATAGTGTCCTACAAGTTGAAGAGCTTTTGACACAACTACTAGTTCCCTATTGCTGGGACCTGATAGTAGAGATATGCAAATCTAGTAATTCCACTAGCAAATGTATATAAAAAATTCCAAGCCCCTCCATACACCGTGAACGTTAAAACCATACAAGCAACATGCACGTCGTGTGGGTGAGAACAACAAGTAACACAACACAACTCAACCATATAAGTGGAATACACACACAACACAATAATTTTTTTTGAAATGAGTAAAGTTTAATAAATTAATACAGATAAGGGTATCACAACTAAGTTGCAGCTCACACGATTGAAATGAAAATACACCTTAGACATGTAAGTTTGAAAAATGCCTTAAGAAGGTCAATGAAAAGCAGATGGCGACCATAACCCTTCCTAGACCATTGCATTGAATAGTCACAGCTGACGTCGCCCTTCACCACTAGAGATCAATTGTTCCAAATGCTACCGTTTGATTTGCAGCATCTAGATAAAAAGAAAAATAAAGCAAGGTGAATACCCAACTGTACTCGCAAGACTTACATCAAAACTAATTATATATGCGCTATTATGAAGGCAAGGGGTATATGTTGTTTGGCTGCAACAAGCTCTAGCATACTACAAAATACTGCTACTAAAGCTATGTCTACCAAGAGGTAAGAGAGGGCACATGATTCCATCTGACTAAGCATCACATCAATACACCACCATGAATCCTCCCCCGACTCACCTGCGAAGAGGCAATCAAACGCACTCACACTTATCTTGGCAATTTTATAGTAACAAATAAAGTTTTCCATAATCAAGCAAGAATCTTCAAGTCGTCCATAAACGCGGACACGGCTACCCGAATAGACGTAACTCTGCATGGGTGCACAAGTTACCCATGCACGCACGGTCGTCTCTTAATGCCCATGAGTAGCACACTTCACGGTGTATGCTAGTAGTGGGAGATAGACACGATACTCCCATTACTCTACACACAAGTCCAGGGAGTTACCCACCTGAGTTTAACAACATCAATCATCAATACTCTTAGCAGCATCAATAATATCTTCCTCTACCATTGTTTTGCCATAGAGTGGTCGATCATTGTTTTTCTCGTCGTTGATAAGGAGGGTGACAACATGAGCACTTATTTTAAAAAATTGTTAGGAAGAGTAAACCACTCATCTAAGTTTGTGTACGGTTTGTTGGAAAGTTCCTTCTTTCTACTTAGGTTTTTTTTTGGAACGATTGTGTTTTACGTGTAACTGACGTGGGATATGGTAAGTTTTGACAAATAAAGTTCCAAACCTTGCTGCAACCAAGCAATGTTTTTGATTTGAAATTTGGGCTGACCATGTGTTTGGGAATACATTACATGTGAGTCATCCAAAATCTAACAATTAGACTAGAATCATAAGATATCACACCATATTATTGAACCAACCATTTTGCTTTGCCCGATTCCACTTAAATGAACCAGATCCAGACTTTCTAATGGAAACTAAAACCAAAATTGCTAATTTCTGGTTGCCTAAATTTTTCATAAATCCCAGTCACCTAAATCTATACCTTGGTTAGCCTAAATTTATCATTCTCAAACCATGCAACTTTAGTGTGACTTCAATGCAAGCTTTAATACATTATTATACACAAGATAAAAAAATTGAATAGCTGGATGTTGATCCAAGCACTTGAGCATGGCCAATGTTGGTCAAAACTTGGTGCTAGCTGCTAAGGAAAAAAAGCATGAATCGGTTATAGTAGCGGAATCATTTCATAATGGGGCCAAGCTGGCTCAAATTGTGAGAATAAGGTGGATGATAAGGAAATATTCTCTCCATTCCATAATGCAGTGTATATAGTTTTTTCTCAAATGTAAAACTTAACAAATCTCGACTAAATTTATATAGAAAAATATCTACATATAAATACAAAAATACATACCATTAGATGCATCATGGGACATGTTTTCATATTATATATATTTGGTTCGTAGATGCAAGAAATCATCTCTAGAACTTTATAAAGTTTGATTTTTCAGAAATCTATTATGACATAATGAAATTGACGGAGTATGATATTCTGATGCGTGGACCCAAGCGTATGTCTAAGAAAAAGTTAACATTAGTTGAAATGTAGTTTTTCGTATAACCAAATCCTAGTAATTTTCTTAGAACCAAATATTGCTGCGATACATGCAACTTAAGGACATCTCTAATGCGGATCCTCAAATTGCACGCAAAAATCCGGACCGAGCTATCCGTACGTACTTTACTATCCAAGGCGCCCCATCTGTCCACATCAGTCCGCGCGTCCGTTTTCACGTAAACCAGAAACAAACAGGGGCTTTGCGCACGTTTGGACTGCCGCCACGTACACATCGACCTCCAGTCCCACCCAAAATCATCTCTCGCGCCCTCGCCCTCTCCCGCGTGAACTCACCGCTGCTCTTCCACGCCGGATACATGACAGCCCAAAAGTGTCGCATTGACACCGATCTAGAGTGGACGCGACCGGTCACTGGAGCCGACATTAAACATTAAAGTGGCGCACCGGCCGAGAGCACTGCCCACGCCTGCTTCTTGGTCCCTTGATACGTCTCCAACGTATCTATAATTTTTGATTGTTCCATACTATTATATTATCCATCTAGGATGTTTTATATGCATTTATATGCTATTTTATATGATTTTTGGGACTAACCTATTAACCTAGAGCCCAATGCCAGTTTTCTGTTTTTTTTCTTGTTTTTGAGTTTTACAGAAAAGGAATATAAACGGAGTCCAATTGACGTGCCAATTTTTGATGATTTTTTATGGACCAAAAGAAGCCCCCGGAGTGAACGAGTTGGGCCAGAAGAGTCCCGGGCCGTCCACGAGGGTGAGGGGCGCGCCGTCCTATCTCGTGGTCGACTCGGAGACCCCCCTGACGTGAGACCTACGCCAAAAATTCCTATAAATACAGAAACCTCCAGAAAATAACCTAGATCAGGAGTTCCGCCGCCGCAAGCCTCTGTAGCCACCAAAAACCAATCGGGACCCTGTTTCGGCACCCTGCCGGAGGGGGGATCCATCACCGGTGGCCATCTTCATCATCCCGGCGCTCTCCATGACGAGGAGGGAGTAGTTCACCCTCGGGACTGAGGGTATGTACAAGTAGCTATGTGTTTGATATCTCTCTCTCTCTCTCGTGTTCTTGATTTGGCACGATCTTGATGTATCGCGAGCTTTGCTATTATAGTTGGATCTTATGATGTTTCTCCCCCTCTACTCTCTTGTAATGGATTGAGTTTTCCCTTTGAAGTTATCTTATCGGATTGAGTCTTTAAGAATTTGAGAACACTTGATATATGTCTTGCATGTGCTTATCTGTGGTGACAATGGGATATTCACGTGATCTACTTGATGTATGTTTTGGTGATCAACTTGCGGGTTCAGTGACCTTGTGAACTTATGCATAGGGGTTGGCACACGTTTTCGTCTTGACTCTCCGGTAGAAACTTTGGGGCACTCTTTGAAGTTCTATGTGTTGGTTGAATAGATGAATCTGAGATTGTGTGTTGCATATCATATAATCATACCCGTGGATACTTGAGGTGACATTGGAGTATCTAGGTTACATTAGGGTTTTGGTTGATTTGTGTCTTAAGGTGTTATTCTAGTACGAACTCTATGATAGATCGAACGGAAAGAATAGCTTCGTGTTATTTTACTACGGACTCTTGAATAGATCGATCAGAAAGGATAACTTTGAGGTGTTTTTGTACCCTACAATAATCTCTTCGTTTGTTCTCCACTATTAGTGACTTTGGAGTGACTCTTTGTTGCATGTTGAGGGATAGTTATATGATCCAATTATGTTATTATTGTTGAGAGAACTTGCACTAGTGAAAGTATGAACCCTAGGCCTTGTTTCAACGCATTGCAATACCGTTTGTGCTCACTTTTATCATTAGTTACCTTGCTGTTTTTATAATTTCAGATTACAAAAACCTATATCTACCATCCATATTGCACTTGTATCACCATCTCTTCGCCGAACTAGTGCAACTATACAATTTACCATTATATTGGGTGTGTTGGGGACACAAGAGATTCTTTGTTATTTGGTTGCAGGGTTGTTTGAGAGAGACCATCTTCAACCTACGCCTCCCATGGATTGATAAACTTAGGTCATCCACTTGAGAGAAATTTGCTACTGTCTACAAATCTCTGCACTTGGAGGCCCAACAACGTTTACAAGAAGAAGGTTGTGTAGTAGATATCATCCCCACGCTTGTTCAATGCCGGAGAGAAGTGACTGGACGGAACAGGACGGCTATCTACCGCATTCATACCGCCTGCCCCATCCACCCGCCTTCCGGCATTAAACAGGTGCGACAGGCGAGAAACCAACTCTGGCGTCCGCATGGACACACCACGCCACGTATCTTGGTCGGTGCCCGCTATTTATACGTGTACACACCCTGCTCAATCCACACCATGCCTGGTCCAGTTCCTCCTCCGTGCACCACATCCGCCATGACCACGAGGTCTGGAGCGAGGTGGTCGCCTTTGCTATCAACTAGCAAGACCGCCGTGCCCGACGAATAGAGGCCATCTTGCCGACAAGCTCGTCGGAGGAAAACGACTACGAGCCGACGCCCCCTCCCACGTCGGTCCATGCTGACTTCACCATGGAGCAAGGCACATGCGCACTTCGTAGCTGTCATGGCGGAGGAGCAGCTGACGCCGCAGCCGTTGCCGGTGTTCTAGCAAGCGTAGGAGGAGCATCGATATAACCTCGCCCTTCTCGTGCATCATTGGCTGGAGGAGGGCCAAATCTATGGTGAGTTCACGAGTGAGGAGGCTGTGGCGGCCATGATTGCGGAGAACCCGAACTTCGTCGTCGAACAGCGGACGCTCTATGAGGCTGCGATCAACACTCGCGCCGTCCACAACACGGTCGTGTCGCAGTTGTACGCGAAAAAGCGGCGCTGGCGATTGCGGACGAAAACATCGGCAGTTGCGCATGTTTGCGCTACTACGCCCACAAGGCTGGTCCATCCACGTCCGTCGTGGACCTCACCTCCACCGGCGACGTGCAGGGCACGGACTCTGATGAGGAAGAGTAGGGAATGGAAAATGGCGGCGCCTCGTGTCCCATGTGGGCCAGTCCGTGTCTCATGTCTTACTCTTCCTCATTGGCAACCTGCAACTTCACTTCCTAGGGCTCATGACCCGTCGGACATGGACACGGAGGGGAACAACAAGGACTTGGAGCATGGACGCTGGCGAAGATATAGACTAGGTTAACTTTCGAACGTTTTGTTTAATGAAATATCTAAAAAAATGTAATGAATGTGACCCGATTTAAATGAAAACATTCGGATGTTCGGTTTGTTCAAATTCTGTTTAAAATGTATGCGGACGTTTGAGCCTTTGAGGTATATATGGTTCGATGTCCGGCTCCCATATCATGGTCCACGCACAAGTCCGGACGCTTTTGGATATCGTGGCCGTTTTAGGAGCCCTGCTGCGACGACCATGAAGCCGACACGTCCGCGGGCGCCACCAGCAGCGAGGAAGAGTAGTGCACGGTAGGTTATCGCTGCTCTGGTCCCAGAAAGGCCACCGCTTCTCCCCTCCCGTCGAAGCCAAGCTTGGTGGGCTCAACATCGTCGGCTGATTAGTCGCTTGGCGACGATGTGGAGGTGGACATCTTCACTTCCCGGGCCTCCAGAGGCGGAGGTTACGGAGGCGGAGCTGGAGAGCACTGAGGCAGAACTAGAGACGGTGAAACTTGAGTTCTCTTGGTTCATGTGCGGACACGGGGAACGGGCGTCGCCGACCATTTAGACCTAGCCGGATGAGCTACGCTTAGTTGATGTAAATGTAATGAAATCCGGTCGTGTTTAATCGAATTTCGTCCGATTAGTTTGAGTCGTTGCCAAAATGTATGCGGCTAGCGTTGGATGACGGCCTCCTGCATCCGTGATGGCGGACTGATCCTCTATCCGCAGACAGGTGCGGGACAAAATTTACGGATTGCCATTGGAGATGCTCTAGCAGGTTTATTTTCTTTTGCCACCTGGTAAGTGCTCGTGCACTCCTCCTCTTCCCCTTCCTCGGCGACCTGAACCACAGGCGTGCCCTCCCGTAGCTCGAGAGCCTCTAGTGCCCTAGCACTGTATGCAGGCGAGCAGCCGTTCCACGAGCAGCATCGACGGTGCGGGAGCTGCCGAAGCAAGCAGCGGACGCACGCCCGGGTCCTGCAGATCTCACCGGTAAAATGTTGTTGTTTGCAAGAATATGATTGCAGTTTGGAAATGTTCAGTCCCCTGATCTGATTCTGGTCTGGCGCAGAGTGCCACGGACGGCATCACATCTCGTGCCGTTCCTGCGTGACTGCAATTCGCTTGTGGGCCGTGACCGGGGCTTTGCCGTTGCGGGGACGGGGTGGTGCCCGCGAGGTGTTCGGGGCATTGCACGAGTCGAGCAGAGCAGATCTGCCGCATTGGCACGGACGGAGGGGCATTGGCGCGAGGTAAGGATGCTGATCTATTGCCATCTCTGCTTCCCCGCAGCGTTGGATTTGTCATACATTCGCATTGTTGGGTGTGTGTTGCTCGTGTCCCAACTCTGTGATGGCATGGGACTAAGAATGTAAGACCGTACCGTCATGCCTTTTTCTCATCTTGTAGCTAAGACAATTGTTTTGACAACTATTGGAGTATTGGGTGGCATATTCCACTACGCACGGATTATCACGCGCAATGCGACTCGATTTACCTAGCGATTCGGCCCAGCCTGTGAAAGTTCTGCACTGATTTTGGATCTCTGCGAAGTTTTCATATGCATGTAATATCCTATGAGATGTGATACCGATACCAGTGAATGCAACACACTAAGCCACTTTCTGTAAAAGAGTACATAGTGGGCCATGCAGACATGTGTAAATCATCATCTTGGTACTATATTTTGAAGTCAACTCCAAACGAAATGAGACGAAAAGATGATGGAAGCAAATACTGAGGCAAAGAGTCAAATCATTTCTAGTAAAGCTAGATAAGTGATATCCGTAAACAGTTAAGACATGCCAGATTTTCTTTGTTTTCCGAGCTAGCTAATGGTAAAGACAAAGTTCTCTCCAAGCCTGGTCTGATAACTTTCCTCACGGACAGAACTGACAGAAAATAAAATTACGACTCTCCCCAGGGAGAGTAGTAGACTAGGGACTTCTTCAAATAGTTACTATGGTTGCTAATGCCTAGTTGAATATGTCAAGTGCCTGGTGTTGTGCATCCACTGCCTGAAGGATCCTCTTTGCCACTGCACAAGCATAAACTGAGGAACCTTCAGTCACCTGCATTATTGTGGATGATGGAACATTACTGTCAATGACAATCGGCAATATGTGGAAAGGAGTTCCTGATGCTACTTAAAATAAATAATACTATCAATACCTTAGTGTTAAACATGAATATGTAGTGATCACCAATAATCCCTCCAACCACATGGATGATCTCAAGATGGAATTCGTCAAGAACCTTTGCAACATGAAGCAGGGAGGAGTTGGCCTTCTTCTTTTCTGTGAGCTTGATGTTTATTTCATTTTCCACTATGCGAACATCAACATGGCACTCCCTGGACCTCCTCTGAACCCATGAGCTTCTTATGGCCCCATCAAGCTGATTGTCTTGCTCATCCCTCATTGGCCTCATCGATGAGCTTTCACCATCAGCAGCCGCCTCTTCATCCAACTTTCTTGTCCTTCTCCTATTAGTCCCATGCCACTTCTGTTCCACTAGGATCTTCAGTTCCTTCACTGTTCGATTCAGCTCATCTATGTATTCAATGGCATCACCTACTACTGAAGCCCTGTCATTCTAGAGAACAGTTCTGTAACACATTAGTGCAATATCAAACATAGATGAGCAGTACCCCAAAAGGTGCAACCAAGATTTTTGTGGTTCTGTCACATTGTTTACGTTTTCGTTGAGTAAATCAGGAAGTGTTGTCTAATCGGTTAAGGTTAGATCACCAGAGAGGTCAATACTTTGCTGGAGAGTAGTGCAGAAGACAATAATACTGTCTTATGAAAAAATTAATATACATATGAAATATTGGTTGTTTTCATTTTCTTTCATAATTAACTAGAAGGTACTAACAGACTCGATCAAGATAAATGGGGTAATAGTATGTCACTATAGAGCAGCACAATGAGCAACTATTTCATAGCAATTGTGTTCCATTGGATATCAGTATCAGCCTGAATATAATGTAGCAACAGAGCTTGAAGGACTATTCGACAGAAAGTTCATCAGAAGCATATTATCTAACACATGTTTCTTTGAATCTACATCAGACAGATGACAGTTTTGCGAATGGGTTTTTGTTGATGTTTTATAAAGCATGGGTTTATTGGACTGCATAGTACTTTGGTGTTGCCACTTCTGAGTGTCTTAACATACTGAGAAGTGAGAATAAATGGATGAAGTTATTCAGAAATTCAATTATCTTCACAAAACAATGAAAACTGTAAAGTGGCCTGAAATTTGAATTGTTAGCTTCTATTAATTAAGTATTACGTACATCTAGCATCATTGAAGATACCCTAGTGGTTAGCTTCTATAGTTGACTATTCTGGACATCCAACAATCATTAAATCATCTAAATTTGCAAAATGATGAAGAAGACAAACCTTGGTAGGATTGGGGAAGAGCATTCTTAAAGTCTTATACTTCACATTTAGCTGTTCCCTCCTCTCTCTCTCAGTCGCAAAGTTAGCTTTTCCTTTTCCCTTTCCGAACTCACCCTTCCCTCTTCTGCCCTCCAGTACAGTTTCAAATTGCCTGTCATCCATATCCTGAAAAAGATCTCCTCCGACACTTCCAACCCCAAGCATGACATCTCTTTCATCCTCACTGGGGAACAGTCCATAATTTTGCGGCAGTGAATGGCAGATATCCTTTAGTGCGTGAGACGGGGCAGCATGGTACCCTAACTGCAATGCCGGATCACTAGTGTACATTAATCCGCTGTCAGGAATTGCTGCCACTCCTGTAAACTCACCATTAAGATCCAAATAGTTGGTACCACCACTTAGTGCTGTATCACCAAAGACTGATGCTGTTGCAGGGAACACTGGAGCCACAGTGCAGTGGAGAAGGTTTAAGAGATCAGGTGCTGGTGTGTAACCACTGTTTGGATAAAGCGCAGCATCATACTGTTGAATCTGTTGTTGCACCAATATGTTTTGTGGATCTTCGCTAAGCTGATGGTTGATTATTTGGTCTTGAATGGTGCAGATAGAAGTATCCCAGGTCGCAGTTTCCACTGGTGGCATATCCTGCTCCAAACCAATTCCTAGTTGATGCTGGAGGTGGTTGATTGCTCTTGCAGCTTCAGAAGAAAGATTGGTCGAATCAGAAAGGATATCTGCAGAAAACGACTGCACCTTGAATCTCTGTAGCTCAATATTTGTGTTGTCGTTGCATTTAGGAGCCAGAGAAGAATCATGGGTCAAAGATCCTGTCATGAGATTGTGATCATGGGAACCTTCAAAATAGTCACCTCCAACAATCATTTTGACGAAACAGTGCCTGGCACCTTCAATCCAAATCTAGAACCAACACAATATGAAAACAGGATGAGCACAGAAAGAAATACATTGAAGAACAGGATTTTGACACAGAATCAAATGCAAGAGGAAATCGAATAACAAATACAGTAGCATCTTAGATATGGACTGATCTTGAGCTGAAATATAAATGGTAATTACTTGCAGTGCACTTACTAAGGGGAAAAAATGACTCAACAGGAATGCAGCAGCAGCAGATAGAATTCGATCGGATGTGGAAATTGCAGTTGGCCTGGCTGTTTTGGTTGTTGCAAAAGAGGTAGAGCCGTGGAGTTTTAAGCTATGCAATGTGGCTGTCTGTTCTTCCGTGTAGAGAAGTCCCATATAGGATGATTAATAAGACATGAAGCAACTTTGCTTGTTCCAGACCTAACAAACCCCTTACCATCTTTTTCTGTTCCCTAATCCTATTCATATTTGATGTTTGATACAATGTGCTTCAACTACCACATGCTCAGTAGCCAATCAGCAAAATGTTTAGTAGCACGGAATAATTTGTAATGGTAATCAACTCAGTAAGTGCAAGATGATCAGTAAAATGAAGCACATGAAATCCATGGTGGCTGAATCTTTTGATGTTTAATCTCACCAACTAAGACTTAAAGAAGCAAAATCAGGAATTACATCTAGCGAACATTAGCAATAAACACTAGAGGTGAACATACCTATCTTTTTGGTACAGCTGATGATTGAATGAGCGAGGCTTTGTTCATGAAGCTGCAACTCGAAGACCCATGAAGCCTAGTTCCTGTGCTATGCCAAGAATATTATAGCGGTAAGTCATGAAACCATAATTTGGTTGTCACACAAAAATGATGGGACAGAAAATAACAGAATGCGCCCATACTAAAGGTCAATGCAAAGGACTATCATATGGTTATTATTGTTTCTGTTATTATTAGGAGACAGACACGAGAAAGACGGAAAGCTCACACCCTTTGAATTTGGCATCTTTGATGTTATTCACCCATAGGAAGTTGAGAAATGTAGGTCATGCCTTCTGCCCCCTTACCATATTTTATGAATGCACTGGTGTAGTTATTCTCTCAGAAAGTAGAGCTACAACTACCTACAAGATTGCAAGTATCCAAAGAATACATGATCTTGTATTATGGAATATTCATATCAGCCTTATTCTTTTGAGGATCTGTGTTTCTGTATATATTGGTGTGATGTTCTTGGTTTGCTAAAATATGATAAGTTTAGACTTTTTACCTTAGAGCAACTCCAACGGGCCGACCCAAACGGACGGCGCTTTTGTCCGTTTGGGTCGGCCCGGCGGACACAAACGTCCGGCGCTGTGTTTGGGTCGGCGCGAGCGTCCAACGCTGGCCCGACCCATTTCGTCGGTGTGCCAAAAAAAAGTCTTGCAAGCATTTTAAAAATAAATACATGCATTTAATTAAACATAAAAGCCAGCCACGAAGGCCGGTGAAAGTCCACATTACATCAATTAAACACTAAAAACTAGACGACGTGCTGCCCTAGGCGTCCTCGTTGGCGGCGGCGTCTGCGTCAGGCCGGTGAGGTCGATCAGCGTCGGCGCAGGGCCGGCCCAGGGGAACGCCGTGTTCCAGAGGGCGGCGATGTCGGGCTGCGCCGCCGCTGCCTGGGCCTGGCGCGCCTCCTCTTCGGCCTCGCGCTCGAGCATCTGCAGGCGCTCGCCCTCCCGGCGCTCCCCGGCCAGCCAAACGCGGCGCCAGTGGTCGAGGTAGGCCGCCTCCTGCTTCTTCGTCTCCCCGAGCCAGATCGGCGGAGCGCTGACCCACTCGCGCACTACTCCAGTCCAGGAGTAGCGCTCGAGGTAGGCCGGCTCCTCTGGCTCGGCTTTGGGCGGGGACGGCGGGGTCACCGGCGGCACGACGCAGTCGCCCGCCGCGGAGAGGGCCATGGCCTCCGCCATGGCAGCCTCGAAAGCCGCCTCATCCGCCTCCCTCCACCGCTCCTCCTCGTCGCTCTCCTTAATGGCCGCCTGGTAGGCGGCCTCGGCCCCCTGGTCCTCGTCGCGGACGACGAGCGCGGGCTGCGGCAGGCTGTGGTCGACGCCGCGGACGCCGCGTCGCCTTGCCTCCTCGTGCTCGAAGGCGAACCATCGAGCCCAGTTGGGCGAGTCGATGGCGTAGTGCGGTTCGGCACGCTGCTCCAGCGTCAGCAACTCCTCCACATGGGCCCTCGCCGTCTGCGGCGCCGCCAGCACTGGGATCCTCTCCGGATCCAAATGCCAGTCATGCGGCAGCGTCACGTCGGGGTACGGCAGAGGCACGCGGTGGTACCAGTGCCACTCGGCCTGGTGCAACGGCACATTGATGCGCTGCCTCTGTCGGGGAGCGCGCGGCGGCGCGGGGAGGGCGGGGGAATGGCGGGCAGGGGCCTTGCCCTTGCGGCTGCTGCCGATGCTGGAGAAGAAGCCCATGCTGGCGGTGGCTAGGGTTGTCGCCGGCGTGGGGGCAGGGGTGGCCAGATGGGGACGGGGGGCGAGTGGCAGTGGATGAGGACGGCCCCGCCGCACGCCCGGCTTAAAAAAGGACGACCGCCGTCGCTGACGCGTGGGCCCAAGGTGGGCGGTCGTCATAAATTATGTTGACCGTCGTAGTTGGACGGCCGCCAGGTGGGGACGCGACGGACGGCGAGGAGACGCGCGGCGCGTCCGGGCCGACGCATTCCAGACGCAATTTTGGGCCGGAAATGGGTTGGCGCAGACGCCGGGCGGACACGATTTGAGTTTGGGTCGGCGCGTTGGGCCGTCACTTTTGTCCGCGCCGACCCAAACGGACGCGGGCGGACGAAATGAGTCGCCCCATTGAAGTTGCTCTTATGGTACCGATTATTGTGTATGAAGCAGGTCAGTAGCATTAAATCCGTTTTTCTAGTAAGCTCGCCGCTTCGAGAAAAATGTAAAAATGAGGGATGAGCATGATAAAAATTGCATGTCTGTTAGTGTATCTGGCTGTTATTGTGGTATAGGATTTGTTAGGATTGATTGTTTCTGTCACTAATGTGGCATCATATCTTCAGATTCTGTTGTACGTGTGTATAATTTACAGAGAAATGGTATTATAATACTAAACCTTTATATTTTGCATTTTCACCGGGGTTAATATTGCACTTATACTCTACCTTCGAAATATTCTCTAAATTAAGGAGGCCTGCCTAAATGGACCAATGTCAGTGATGGATGACTTGGATTTAAAATATAACTAACAGTTCTGGATTAAAGCTATAGACTATAGAGTAACAGATAGTACCGCAATCTCCTTTGACACCAGACACGTACTTGGTTTATGCTTAAGCTCCATGATGACATCTCCCTTGTCTCAATGGCAGGGTCTGCTAAGAGAACACCAATTTTGTTGTCTCAGTGGCAGGCACTTATGCCTTATTAGTTTGTTGCACCTGTGATGGATCCCAGATGGTGTATCTGCCACCAATGTTTGCTGTTACCTGATTTGCTTGTGCTGAAATATCCTGCAAACTATATTGCCATTGAACTGCTAACACCACAGGACTGAATTTCGAAGATGGAACTTATGGCTCTCAAAGAGTTGTCCTGAATGTCTCCAGCACATCCTCTGTTGCATTGCTCGGATCTTCAGCATTCCGACCCTTTGAGAGTCGAAAGCCATTTCTTGAAGCAAAACAGAGTTTGATCATTCGCGGTGGGTTCTCTAACAGTATGTCATAGCTTTCTCTACTTACAAACAGTCCATTTGTGCTTTCTCACCTGATGTGTTTGTCATCTTGATAGCACCGTGCGTCCTTCCAAACATAGTAACTTGTGTCTTGATTAGTGGCGCACGGACTGAGGCTTGAAGCTCCTGTAATTTACGGGCCTTGAGATTTTAGATATCCTAATATTTTTTGTTGACTCGTGTACATGGTCACAAGTTCTTCTGTTCTTGTGGGTTATCTTGCAACCTGGATATGGTAATAGTCAGATGTTCGTTCCACTTTTTTTTTTATAAATAATTTGAATTGCTTACTACATATGTCTGGTGAGCTCCCCTCCTGATAACCTCCAACGAAGAGGCTTTTGTCGGGCTGAGGAGAAAAAGGCGCTACTATTTATAATGACTGCCCGTATTTGCCAATCGGCGCAGCCTTCCCGCAGTTTGTTGGATGGAAGTGATCAAGGGTGTGTGCCCCGCTCCCCCGCTCCCCAAACCCGCGCGCTGCGCCGGCGGCCACTCCGGCCCCGGCGGCCACTTCCCCGCCGCCTCCGCTCCGGAGCCGGCGCACACCCTCCCTGCGCGCATGGCTTCCCAGGTCTCCCTCTCGGGCTCCTTCTCGTCGGACCCTCCCTCTCCGGCGCCTCCACCCAGGCCGCGGATCCAGTCCATCGTGGTCCCGCCCGTCGTCGGCTCCCCCTTTGGCCCGATCGTCCAGGGCGGCCATGCGGCAGCCGGCCCCTCCCGCGCGCCTGCTCCGAAGGCCGCGGACTGGCAGGTCAAGCGGGACCGTCGTAACAGGGCACCCCGGCAGCGCTCTCCGCTGCGGCAGCCGCGGCCCGTGCGCCGGCGTGCGCTCCCGGCCGCTCGCCCTCGCCCGGACTCCAGGCTGCCGGCGGAGCTCTATGGTTGCTGCTACAACTGTGGGCGGGAGGGGAACATCTCGGCGGAGTGCAGCAACCCAACCCGGTGTGTTCGTTGCGGCGGCGAGAACCACACCTCGCGGGGTTGCACACGACCGCGGAGCCCCTCCCCGGTGTCTCAGCCGCCTCGTCCGCCCCCGGCGCTCCACTTGAGCTCGGGCGGCCCGCCGCCGACTGGATTCCCGGCCCTCGTTCCCCCCCCGCTCGGAGCTGCCCCCTCCCCCTGCGGGCCCGCCGCCTGCCGGTGCGTCTCGCTCCCCCCCGCTGCCAGAGTGCCGCCCCTCCGCCGCCGGGTCCGCCACCTGCGGGCACAGTCCGCTTCGGCCCGACTTGGTCTCAGGTGGCAAGTGCTAGCTCGGCGCGGGCTCTGGGCGTTCCCCAGTTCTCTACGCCGGTCGAGCCGCGCTCGTCGGCGTTCACGGTGGAGCCCACTGCAGATGTCGTGGACTGCTGCTTCCTTGAAGCTTCGGAAGACACGCGGGCGCTGGAGGAGAAGCTGTTGAGGGCGGTGGTGGTGACCATCTGTGGCCCTCATTCTTCGGTGGACCTTGCAAGTGCCGCCGCCGCGATTCATCGAGACTTCGACGTTGGCCCGTCCGACATGTCCATTAGGCCATTCTTCCCGGAGGATTTCCTCATCCTGTGCAAAGATTCTGCCTTGCGGAACAGGTTGGTGTCGGGTGGCCATGCCCTGGACGGGCAAACCAGACTCCTTCTGCGGCCTTGGCAGCGCCATGCTCAGGCCACTGCCATATCCATGCCTTTCCTGGTTCCACTGGCTCTCAGAGGCGTCCCGACTAATGCTTGGACTCGACGGGCAGCGGAGTCCCTGCTTTGGGGCATCGGCATCATCGTCAAGGTGGCAGACATCACCACCCGGCGCGACGACATGTCGGCGTTCCGGGTTTGGCTCCGTACGGATGATCCGGCGCGGATTCCTGCTCGTAGAATCCTGGTGGTGGAGGAAAGCGGTAGAAGGGCGGTGCGCCAGGAGGACGGGATGCCGGACGCGCTCTGGTATCCAGTCGAGATCTCCCAGCTCGGCCCTCCGGTCGCTCCTCGGCTTGGGGGGGGGGGGGGGGGCCGCCGCCTGAAGACGGTGACTCTGATGGGCCGCCAGATCAATGCGATAGGCGTGGTCGTTCCAGGTCTCGTCGGGGGCGTCGTGACCGTGCTGGCGGGATGGGACGTGATTCCTCGCTGCCGTCGACATGCTCTTCGGCGGGCTCTGCTCCCCCCGCAAGGCAGCGTGGCGTTCAAACGGTGGGCGCGGACCGGTCAGCTCAGCTGAGCAGCGCTGACGCCAGGGTGCAAGGCCGCGGCCCTCTCGCCGACCGACGCGTGGAAAGCTCGGTGTGTGGGGCATCGCCCTTGCCGTCCGACCTGGCTGTTGGGCAGCGCACGCAGGGGGATCCAATGCAGGGCCGTGGGTCCTCCCCCCACTCCGCCAATCAGCAAACGCGCTGCATGCGCACCCCGCCGATGGTCGGGTATTCGCGCCTCCCCAGGGGCGACAAGGGGGCGGACAGGTGTAAGGGCATTTTTATCCCTTAGTTGGTTTTGGTGATTGATGACAATGCTTTTGCGGACTAATCATGTGCATCAAATATTTCAGATATATTGACTAGGCACAAGATGATTGGGTTCCCCTCAAAGGCTATAGAAGACGGCGTTTCTCTTCGGTTCTTTTTGGTGGTATTGAGTCGTAGGGAAGCCGTACTATTAAGAGGGGGTCCGCTTTGGAAAGGTTGGGTGGATTCATCACGTACACATCGTCCCTTGCACCTCCTTTCCTCTTGCCTTTGGAGCATCCTAAGTTTTCCTTGTCTATGCAATTATAGCTCTTGTCTGCCGAACTAGGAAGTGCGGTAGTACTGCTCGTCAGAGCGGTAGTACCGCAGGACCTTGCGGTAGTACCGCCCGCTGGTGCGGTAGTACCGCAAGGCCCCACGGTAGTACCGCTTCTGGAAAGCGGTAGTACCGTGGTCCTTGCTTAGTTCCGCAACTACGCGGCTGTAAGGGGCGGACGTAATTTTTTTACATCCGCACCTCGCGCGGTAGTACCGCGGCTGGCTTACGGTACTACCGCGTCGGGTTTTTGCATCGACTCCAACTCTGCGGAAGTAGCCACGGATGTAATTTTTTATATCCGTGCCTTCCCATCCCTGGACAGCCCCTGCCTTGCGGTAGTACCGCAAGGGGGAGCGGTAGTACCGCGCCAGCAGTACTACCGCCATCTGCCTTAGTGCATGTGTGGCTGTTCTGGTCTCTGCTGCGTGGGCGGTAGTACCGCGTACCCCTGCGGTAGTACCGCGCCTCAGGTGCGGTAGTACCGCGTGCCCCTACGGTAGTACCGCGTCTCAGGTGCGGTAGTACTGCGCTGCGCAGGCTGAGTTGGTGGATAACGGTTGGATTTGTTCTTCCACTATATAAGGGGTGTCTTCCTCCTCTAGTTGACTACCTCTTCCACCTCCAAGCTCCATTGTTGCTCTAAGCTCCATTTTTGCCCGATCTCCTTCCCTAGCCAATCAAACTTGTTGATTCTCTAGGGATTGGTTGAGGAGGCCCCGATCTACACTTCCACCAAGAGATATTTGAATCCCCCCACTAATCCCTTGTGGATCTTGTTACTCTTGGGTGTTGAGCACCCTAGACGGTTGAGGTCACCGTGGAGCCATAGTCCATTGTGGCGAAGCTTCGTGGTGTCGTTGGGAGCCTCCAATTAAGTTGTGGAGATTGCTCCAACCTTGTTTGTAAAGGTTAGGTCGCCGCCTTCAAGGGCACCAATAGTGGAATCACGGCATCTCGTATTGTGTGAGGGCGTGAGGAGAATACGGTGGCCCTAGTGGCTTCTTGGGGAGCATTGTGCCTCCACACCGCTCCAACGGAGACGTACTTCCTCTCAAAGGGAAGGAACTTCGGTAACACATCCTCGTCTTCACCGGCTCCACTCTTGGTTATCTCGTGCCTTTACTTGTGCAAGTTTATTTGTGCCTTATCTCTTGCTTGCGTGTATGCTTATTGTTGTTGCATCATATAGGTTGCTCACCTAGTTGCATATCTAGTCAACCTACTTTGATGCAAAGTTTAAATTGGTAAACAAAAGCTAAAAATTGTTAGTTGCCTATTCACCCCCCTCTAGTCAACTATATCGATCCTTTCAATTGGTATCAGAGCCTCGTCTCTTTATTAAGGACTTTGCCGTCCGAAGAGTATGGTTGACGTCGTAGACGGTGGGGAGGAGCACTCCGGTGTGAATCCGGTCTCGTCTACGGGAGATGGGGGAACCGCGGTCTCTCGTGAGGAATTAAATGTGGCGTTGGACACATTGAAAACCTCCATGACTACCGAGGTAGAAAGCATGTTTAATAAATACTTAGAAGGGCTTAAACTTTCCACCGCACCGTTGAAAGTGGGTGATCCCGCCAACAAGGTGACGGATGCTACCTCCGACAAAGGGGAAGCTACTAGCGAGAAAGCTCCTTCTTCTAGTGGTAAAAATGGCACCGACATCTTTGCCCATGTGGAACCTCCACCTGTCTATGGTGGACCGCTCCCTTCCACTCATTTGAATCATGCCGGCCCGGCTCCGAAGATTGAGAAGAATGTAGATTTTGATTCTTGGGTCTATCGTTTTAAGCGTCATTTAAATCATGTGAACACTAACCTTTGGAGAATCATTGAAGAAGGTTTTTATCCGCATGACCGAAGTAACTTCACTCCTAGAGAAGTTGTGGATCATCAATTCAATGAGAATGCTCTCTTCATCATCCAAGAAGCCATCCCACCCGAAGATCTTCCTCATCTCCGGCCCTACACCGTGGCCAAAGATGCTTGGCTCCAAGTTGTTTCCCTCTATCGGGGAAGCGCAAGCATTCAACGCTCCAACTATGAAGTGGTGCAAGATGAAGCCGATGAGTTTGCAATGAAAGAAGATGAAGAACCTCGTGAGCTTCTTCGGAGAGTAACCAAACTCGCGGTCTCTCTCCGAGATCATGGAAGTAAAGACACGGATGACAATTGGATCAAGCGCAAATTCCTCAAGGCAATGATGCCCTACCACAAAGCCATGTCCTCCGTCATTCGTCAAAGGCCGGACTTCCACACCTTTCCTCAAGTGAAGTGTTGGATGAGTTCGTTGCTATGAGCATCTTGGACAAGACCGCCGACAATGCGGTTCTTCGCTCTCAAAGAGTAAAGAAGCCCAACCTTGCTCTAAAGGCCAAGGTTAGTATGGAGGAAGAGGATGAAGAGGAAGAAGAGGAGGGCAACATCGAAGATACGAAGTATGCCTATCATGAACACATGGCTCTTGCTTCAAGGCAATTTTGGAGCAAGAAGAACTCAAGGCCAAACTTCAACAAGAACAATTCAAGTGGCGCAAAGGGCAAGCAACGAGTGAGGACTTGCTTCAATTGTGGCAATGTGAGCCACTTTGTTGCGGAGTGCCCTTACGAGAAGAGGGAAGACAATGGTGGCAAGCTCATCCGAAAGGACAAGGCCAAGTCGTTCCCCAACAAGAGCAACTTCACCAAGAAGACTCCTCCCAAGGCATTAGTCGTACAAGAAGAGTACAATGAGGATGATGACGATGATGAAGATGGTGAGTCGGTTGCCATGGCCTCCTGTGCCATTGCGATGACTCCACGGATATCTCTCTTCGACTCACCCAATGAGAACATCACCGCCAAGTGCCTCATGGCTAAAGCCACCAACAAGGTAACCCCCAACATCAAAACTACCATCATTAATCATCCTTCTTCAACGGATAGCATTGATGAACATGAGGAGACAAATGTGGAGGAAAATGAGTTTGAGACCTTTATGGGTAAACTCAAGGGTAAATCCAAGAAGCACTTCGTTGCTCTCTTGGAACAACTTGGTGAAGCCAATGACATGATCGAGGCTCACGAAGATACCATCTCTAAGATGGAGGGGCATAGTCGTGACTATGCCGATGAGATTTTGGATCTTTCCAATGCTCTTGACGAAGAGCGTGGTCTTCGTTTGGCTCTTGAGGAGTCATACAATGATGATCATGCCAAGTTAAAGAAAGATCCTGATCATGCTCTTGTTGTGTCTCGTGTGCTAAACTCCGAGAAGGCAAAGCTTGGGGTTGATCTTGCTAGACTCAAAGAGGAGTTTGACATTCTTGACAAGGCTCACAAAGTCTTGAAGGGTGTTCATGCTAGCCTCAAGGAGTCTCATGATCAACTCCAAGTGAAGCTAACTAAGGAGAAAGCCACCTTTCCTCATATGGTGTTAATTGATAATGCAAATGCTACTAACCCTTGTTGTGAGCATGTGCATCTTGTTGAGGAGAATGCTAAGTTGAAGGAGCAACTTGAGAAAGGCCTTGTGTCATGCATACAAGGTGAGAAGAACCTCAACGACCTTTTGAGCAATCAAAAGGAAGTTGTGGCCAAGGAGGGGATTGGGTTCGCACCCAAGCCCAAGAACAAGAAGAAGAATGACAAGACCAAACGACCTCCTCCTCTCAAGCAAACTTTTGTGAAGGAGGGAGAGGGTGCTTCCAAGGAGAAGAAGAACAATGCGAAGGGTGGCGGTGTCAAGAAGGGCAATGCCACCCCTTCCAACAAAGCCGGCGACTTTAATCCTTCTTATGTGCTATGCCGTGCTAGTGATGGGCATGTTTATGCCAAATTTGTTGGTTCTCCTCATGAGTATATTGAATGGTCTATTTGGGTTCCTAAGACCCTTGTTACTAACATCAAAGGACCCATTACAAAATGGGTACCTAAAACCAAGCATTGATCTCTTGTAGGTGTTTGCTTCCGGTGGGGGATCATGGTTGCTCGATAGTGGAGCTACAAATCATATGACCGGAAGCAAGGACTTGGTGGTGGACGTGCACAAGATTCCATCTATGCCCACCAATGTCGAGTGGGGTGATGCCTCGTCTTCTAAGGTATTGGGACTCGGCAAAGTTGTCATTTCTCATGATCTCACGATCGAGAAGGTCATGCTAGTTGAGTCCCTTGCATACAATTTACTTTCCGTTCGTCAACTTGCAATCATGGGCTTTGCCACTTTCTTTGATATTGATACCGTGGCCCTCTTGTGGAGCAAGACTCTTAAAGTAGCCTTTGTTGGGCATGTCGAAAACGGTCTCTATGTGATTAACTTTTCGGAGCGACCCACTAAGACCGCGACATGCCTAATGGCTAAAGTTGACGTGGGATGGCTTTGGCATCGCCGGTTAGCCCATGTCAATATGAGATCTTTGCAAAGTCTTCTCAAGGGGGACCATGTCTGTGGACTAACGAATGTTAGTTTTGCTAAAGATCGTGCTTGCAGTGCTTGTATCGAAGGAAAGCTACATGAGACGGCTCACCCTCCCACAACTATCATTTACTCGAAGAGGCCTTTGGAGCTCCTTCATTTGGATCTCTTTGGGCTTCCATCCTTTGATAGTCTTGGGGGTAGGAAGTATTGCTTGGTGATTTTGGATGACTATTCAAGATACACTTGGGTGTATTTCTTCAAGAGGAAGAGTGAGACGCAACAAACCATCATTGACTTTGCGAATGAAGCCCAACGTCAACACAATACAAAGATCTTGACAATAAAAAGTGACAACGACACCGAGTTCAATAACTACACCTTGGATGAGTTTCTTAGTGAGAAGGGGATCAAGCATCAATATTACGCTCCTTACACCCCTCAACAAAACGGTGTTGCGGAGAGGAAGAACCGGACGTTGATGGATGCGGCAAGGACTATGATGGCGGAGTTCAAGTCTCCATACAACTTTTGAGCCGAAGTCATCAACACCGCGTGTCATGCATCCAATCGGCTCTACCTCCGCAAGGGCTTGAACAAGACTCCATATGAGATACTCACCGGTAACAAGCCCAACCTCAAGTACTTTCGGGTGTAAGTGTTTCATTCTCAAGAAAGGTGTTCGGTTGTCTAAATTTGAGGCTAGAGCTTATGAGGGCATATTTGTTGGTTATGCTACAAACTCTCATGCTTACCGTGTCCTCAATAAATCTACGGGACTTATTGAGGAGACGTGTAACGTGGAGTTTGATGAGAATAACGGCTCCCAAGTGGAGCAAAGTGGCACTTGTGATGTAGGTGATGAAATTCCTCCTCAAGCCATAAGAAGAATGGGTGTTGGTTTTATCTACCCATTGAGGAACCCCTTGTGGCCGAAGGAGAAGGACAATGCTCCACTCAAGTGGAGCCATCACCAACCCAAGGCCCACACGCTTCCGAAGAACAAAGTGAAGACCCTCAACCTCATGAACAAGACCAAGGGCAAGATCATGCTCAAGACGGTGGTGACACACCAAGTGATGCCCAAGGTCAAGTTCTCTCCTCCGAGCAAGTTCAAGATCAAGAACAAGCTCAAGACGGCGCTCAAGATGATCAAGTGACCGCTCCTCGACTCACCACCGAGGAGGAATTGGAGCGTCGTGCCGCCAAGATTGCATCCAAGCTCTCCACCAAGGGTCATCTCATGAAGAATGTGCTTGGAAGCATTCAAAAGGGGGTAAGCACTCGTAGACAATTGGCAAACTATTGTGAACATCACGCGTTTGTCTCTTGTGTTGAACCCCATAAGGTATATGAAGCACTCGAAGATCCGGATTGGCTTAATGCCATGCATGAAGAACTCAACAACTTCGAGTACAACAAGGTGTGGAGATTAGTGCCGAGGCCAACGGGGAACCACAATGTCATTGGAACCAAGTGGATATTCAAGAACAAGCAAGATGCTCATGGGACCATCATTCGCAACAAGGCACGATTGGTGGCACAAGGCTACTCCCAAGTCGAGGGTATCGACTACGGTGAAACCTTTGCTCCCGTTGCTCGCCTTGAATCTATTCGTTTGTTGATTGCTTATGCTTCTCATCACAACTTTAAGTTGCAACAAATGGATGTGAAGAGTGCTTTTCTTAATGGTCCCATTAATGAGTTGGTTTATGTCAAGCAACCCCCCGGGTTCGAGGATCCCTACTTTCCCGATCATGTGTATCAACTCGATAAGGCACTCTATGGCCTTAAACAAGCCCCACGTGCGTGGTATGACCACCTTACCGAGTTGTTACAAGATCGTGGGTTTGAAGTTGGGCTAATCGACCCCACTCTTTTTACTAAGAAGGTCAAAGGGGAGTTGTTTGTATGCCAACTATATGTTGATGACATTATCTTTGGTTCCCCTAACAAAGCTTTCAATGAGGAATTTGCCGCACTCATGACCTCAAAGTTCAAGATGTCTTCCATGGGAGAGTTGAAGTTCTTTCTCGGTTTCGAAGTAAAGCAAAGAAGAGAAGAAACCTTCATCAACCAAGCCAAATACACTCAAGACATGCTCAAGAGATTCAAACTAAGTGATGTCAAGCCGGAGTCCACTCCAATGCCCACCAAGTGCCAACTTGACATCGATCCCAATGGTAAAGCGGTGGATCAAAAGGTATATCGCTCCATGATTGGTTCCTTGCTTTATCTTTGTGCATCTAGACCGGATATCATGTTGAGTGTGGGAATTTGTGCACGGTTTCAAGCCGCACCTAAGGAAAGCCACTTTGTGGCGGTCAAGCGAATCTTTCGATATTTGGCTCATACCCGAAACTTTGGCTTATGGTACCCAAGAGGAGCAAACTTTAAGCTTGTACGATATTCAGACAAAGTGGATAGGAAGTCCACTTCCGGAGGGTGCCAATTCCTTGGTTGCTCTTTGGTAAGTTGGTCTTCCAAAAAGCAAAGTTGTGTGTCTCTCTCGTCCACCGAAGCGGAGTATGTGGCGGCCGGGAGTTGTTGTGCACAACTCTTATGGATGAGGCAAACTTTAAAGGATTACGGTGTCATTTGTGACAAAGTGCCTCTTTGGTGTGATAATGAAAGTGCCATCAAGATTTCTCTCAACCCCGTGCAACACTTCAAGACGAAGCATATTGAGATTCGGTATCACTTCATCCGAGATCACATTAGGCGAGGGGAGATCGAGCTCAACTACGTCAACACCCATGATAACCTTGCAGATATTTTCACGAAGCCTTTGAATGAAGCAAGATTTCGCGAGTTAAGGCATGAGCTAAATATCATTGATTCGAGCAATGTTGCTTGACCCCTTGCACACCCCACCACACTCAACTTGTTGTCTAATCTAGGTGTAGGCATGGACATAGGGGGAGTGTTGTTCTCTCAATGAACTCTCCCTCCCCCCATTATGCATAAAGTGATCAACTCTTTCACATTAGCCATTTTTGATGGTACTTGTGCTTCAAAGACGAGTTTTGGTCATGGGCCCAAGGATAATTCTTCGCGGTGCCATACCAATTGACTCAAACATAGGTGGTTCCGGCCACCGCCCTCTCCTTGGAGAGGTTGTGTCTCGTTTTTGGTCTGTGTTGGTTCTTGCCTCTCCTTTTTCGTGCCGCGCTCGTGCTTGTGGTGTCCAGTGTGTTAGTTCCTTATTGTGGTTTCTCGCTTGAAGGTTCCGTGCTTCGGAGTTATCTTTGGTTGAAACTTTTTTTGAGCCCACGATACTACCGCGGCCTGCCACGGTACTACCGCAAGGGGGGCGCGCGGTACTTCCGCACCCAGCGCGGCAGTAATTTTTTACTGCCGCCTGGGGGAGCGGTACTACGGCCTCGGTCCGGTACTTCCGCCCGTGCGGTACTACCGCGATGACGTGCGGTACTACCGCGAGAGGAGTGAGCAGTACTTCCGCAACCTGCGCGGCAGTAATTTTTTACTGCCGCCTGGGGGAGCGGTACTACGGCCTCGGTGCGGTACTTCTGCCCGGGCGGTAGTACCGCGATGACGTGCGGTACTACCGTGCGGTCAAGGGCGCGTGGGGGTTAAACACGGGCAGGGGGAGTTCTAACTCCCCCATACCCATTCGTCTCTCTCCCCACTTCGTCTCTCTCTCTCTCTCTCTCTCTCTTAAGAATGGCGCCGGAGGCCCTCGCCGGATCTCCGTCTCCGGCCGCTCTCCTCGGATTCCGACCGGTGGGATCATTCCCCCCCACTCCCTCTTGCCATGGAACAAGGTTTCTCCCCAATCCCTCTCGTTTTCTTGTTCGTCTTGTTGCTTTTAGGTTTTGGGAGATGCAAGTTGTTCTTGAGATTTTAGGCCAAATCTATGCAAGAGTAGGATGTAGGAGAGTAGTTTTGTGTAGTGTTGGTACTTGCTATAGTTGTCCCGTGATGGATTTGATCGACCGTAGTACCGCGTGTTGACACGGTTGTGCTCAGATCTCCATGGCTATTTCGGATCTGCAACCGTGCGGTACTACCGCTCCTCAGGTCCGGTACTACCGCACGTCCGGTACTACCGCCCTGCGGGTGCGGTACTACCGCACGTCCGGTACTACCGCTCCTTGGAGCGGTACTACCGCACGTGGCACAACACGCGTTACTACCATTGTCTCAAATCCCTCTTGTGGCACTTCTCACGTGCCATGTCTATTTGTTTCTCCTGCTTTGCTGTGGTCTTTGCATTGATCCTTCTCGCGTTTCGTGCGTGTTTGTTTTGTGGTGTGTGTTTAGGTGGTGGCTCAGGTGCTCCGGCTCGCCGCTCCAATCCAAGCCGTGACACGGGATCCAAGCGTATGCGCAACACAGAGGAAGCAGAGGGCTCCAATGCCCCCCAACGCAGAACCAAGACCACTGCCACCAAAGAGAAGGAACCCGCCAAGGGTATGGATGAGATACCGCTTGCTGAGTTCATCGCTCGGAGGAAGATCAATCCGTATGGGAACCCTCGTGCTAACTTTCGAGGGAATGATCTATTCTGGACCAAGCAGCAGAATCTCATTTATCTGGATGTCATCAAGGCCAAGCAAAATACCCATGTGGAGGTGAAGTGGATCAACATGCATCACATGCGCAAAGAGGCGCACCGGGAATACTTTGGTGAGGCTTTGGACCTAGTGGAGCAATTTGGCATTGAGCATATCATCTCATTCCACAAAGACTATGATCCTGAGATCCTTGCTCAGTTCTTTGCCTCCGTGCATTTTCATCCCAATGAGGAAAGGACCATGACTTGGATGACCAATGGCCGACAGCTGACTGCTACTTGGAAGGAATTCATGACCCTGCTTGGGGTTCCGGATGAGGGGCTCGCCACACCCCAAGGTGTTCGCCCTCATGCCAATCCCGAGTCTGCCAACAAGAACAAGCTCATGCCCTACCTTGTGGAGAAGAAGCTCTCCAATGGCAAGTCAACTTGGGTACTCAACTCCTTTCTTGACATCATGCACCGGATCTTCCGCAACACTCTCTTCCCACGCATTGGGGACAAGGACAAGGTGCATGCCTATCTGGTGGATATGATGCTCCTGTGTGAAGATGCTCGCAACTCTCAGACACAGCCACTTGATGTCTCACATATCATGTGGATTGAGCTTCGGTTTGCGGTCTACAACCGCAAGGTCCCCATCTATGGACCTTATTTGTTTCAGTTGATCTCGGCTACTTGGGAGCGGGTCTACCCTCAGGATGAGTTTGAGGCCCCTGGTTGGATCCGGCATGAGCCCATCAACCTCCGTATCAAGCCTCAGTGGGCCAACACTACCTCTCGTGCTGATACTGCGGCTGCCATGGACGTGGATGCAGATGAGGATGAGGAGGAGGCAGCAGACGAGGACAACTCTGAGGGTTACATCCCTCCCACCTCTGAGCCTTCTTGGGCTAAGCGACTGAAGAACAAGATGAAGATGCTGTTCTGTATGCAAGCCAAAGGGGCAGTACCAGACCCATGTGGCTTCCAAGGAGACTCGCCGCCGCGACAAGCGGATTTTCAGGACTTTTGGCGAGAACATATCTAGCGGGTCAGAGGCGAACATCACCCCAGAGGAAGAATGGCTGCACAAGCAGGGCTATCGGTGGACCGAGTCTGAGGAGGAGTCCGTCCCAGCTGCAGAGTCCGACGAGGAGCGTGCCAGTGACTACTCCGCTTGAGCCACCACTATTGCTGTAGGTGTCCTCTCTGCCTTTTTGGCGTCTCGATGCCAAAGGGGGAGAGAGTGTAGGATTTGCTGCGAGTTATGTCGTGTTTGGGTCAGTTGAACTTCGTTTATTTCGTTTGCTTTGGTTTGTGCTCGTGAGACCTTCTATCATATGGTGTAAGACATATGCACTCTATCGTACCGTAGTGAGCTTATTCTATTTTGTGCTTATTACATTTTGCTCCTGTCTATCTTGCTTAGTTTTAGCCTAATTGCAAGATTTGCCTTGTCTATAAAATATAGGGGGAGTGTTGATCCTAGTATGTGTGCCGTGCAGTCCAAAGCACTCATCGAGATAGCACACATCTAGGGAGAGCCCGTCTATATTTTAGAGACTTGGGGTTTGCCCTTGCTCTTTGCGTTATACCCTCGTGCAAATCCCGTGTTGTCATCAATCCACCAAAAAGGGGAGATTGTAAGGGCATTTTTATCCCTTAGTTGGTTTTGGTGATTGATGACAATGCTTTTGCGGACTAATCATGTGCATCAAATATTTCAGATATATTGACTAGGCACAAGATGATTGGGTTCCCCTCAAAGGCTATAGAAGACGGCGTTTCTCTTTGGTTCTTTTCGGTGGTATTGAGTCGTAGGGAAGCCGTACTATTAAGAGGGGGTCCGCTTTGGAAAGGTTGGGTGGATTCATCACGTACACATCGTCCCTTGCACCTCCTTTCCTCTTGCCTTTGGAGCATCCTAAGTTTTCCTTGTCTGCCGAACTAGGAAGTGCGGTAGTACTGCTCGTCAGAGCGGTAGTACCGCAGGACCTTGCGGTAGTACCGCCCGCTGGTGCTGTAGTACCGCAAGGCCCCATGGTAGTACCGCTTCTGGAAAGCGGTAGTACCGTGGTCCCTGCTTAGTTCCGCAACTACGCGACTGTAAGGGGCGGATGTAATTTTTTACATCTGCACCTCGCGCGGTAGTACCGCGACTGGCTTACGGTACTACCGCGTCGGGTTTTTGAATCGACTCCAACTCTGCGGATGTAGCCACGGATGTAATTTTTTATATCCGTGCCTTCCCATCCCTGGACAGCCCCTGCCTTGCGGTAGTACCGCAAGGGGGAGCGGTAGTACCGCGCCAGCAGTACTACCGCCCTCTGCCTTAGTGCATGTGTGGCTGTTCTGGTCTCTGCTGCATGGGCGGTAGTACCGCGGGGCTCTGCGGTAGTACCGCGTACCCCTGCGGTAGTACCGCGCCTCAGGTGCGGTAGTACCGCGTGCCCCTGCGGTAGTACCGCGTCTCAGGTGCGGTAGTACCGCGCTGCGCAGGCTGAGTTGGTGGATAACGGTTGGATTTGTTCTTCCACTATATAAGGGGTGTCTTCCTCCTCTAGTTGACTACCTCTTCCACCTCCAAGCTCCATTGTTGCTCTAAGCTCCATTTTCGCCCGATCTCCTTCCCTAGCCAATCAAACTTGTTGATTCTCTAGGGATTGGTTCAGGAGGCCCCGATCTACACTTCCACCAAGAGATATTTGAATCCCCCCACTAATCCCTTGTGGATCTTGTTACTCTTGGGTGTTGAGCACCCTAGACGGTTGAGGTCACCGTGGAGCCATAGTCCATTGTGGTGAAGCTTCGTGGTGTCGTTGGGAGCCTCCAATTAAGTTGTGGAGATTGCCCCAACCTTGTTTGTAAAGGTTCGGTCGCCGCCTTCAAGGGCACCAATAGTGGAAGCACGACATCTCGCATTGTGTGAGGGCGTGAGGAGAATACGGTGGCCCTAGTGGCTTCTTGGGGAGCATTGTGCCTCCACACCGCTCCAACGGAGACGTACTTCCTCTCAAAGGGAAGGAACTTCGGTAACACATCCTCGTCTTCACCGGCTCCACTCTTGGTTATCTCGTGCCTTTACTTGTGCAAGTTTATTTGTGCCTTATCTCTTGCTTGCGTGTATGCTTCATGTTGTTGCATCATATAGGTTGCTCACCTAGTTGCATATCTAGACAACCTACTTTGATGCAAAGTTTAAATTGGTAAAGAAAAGCTAAAAATTGTTAGTTGCCTATTCACCCCCCTCTAGTCAACTATATCGATCCTTTCAACAGGCTTTCCCCTGCCTCGGTTCTGATTGGCTCCTGGCGCCTGCCAGTCTGGGAGGAGATAAGGGCAGAGCCGGACCCCACGCTGCTGGCCCCGGAAGACCAATGGATGGACGAGAGTGATTCTGGCAGTCTCGACAGCTTTTCCAGTTGCGGATCGATTTTCGATTGCGAGCTGTCGCCGCGCACTGGTTCGCCGGGTGGACCCATCGGCTTGGCGGAACCGTTTGCATGCATGCATGATATGACTACATGCCTGGTTAGCCTGTCGTGCAACTCGGAGCACCGTTCCAGCGCCCTGGACCCTGCTGTTGACACCCCAAGGCTTAATCTAACTCCTACCCAGCCAGCTCCGGGACTCTCCCACACGCCAGCGCCGACACCAAACGCATCGCCGCCATGCACGCCCGCGGTAGACTTCTGTTCGGAGGTACGGCGTGCGCTCTCGCCGCTGCTATCCCGTCCTAGGGATCGTGTGCCGCCCAACCGAAAGCCAAGAAGGAAGCGGTCTCCGGCTGTTAACCCGACGAGGAGTGTTCGCCTAGCCCGTGGCGTGGGCGCGGGATCGGCTGCGTCGAAGCAGCAACGCGTGCTCATCAGGCGGCTATGCATGGCCAATGAAGGCGAGGAGATCTCTGACGAAGACTTGCTAATGTACGGGGAACTCTTCAAGACGCCGCTGACCCATGATCAGATCGCCGCGATCCTTGCTCTGTTTGGCTGGGATGCGTCCATCCTGCCGGGGCAGGAGGAGGCAGTCGCGAGCTAGGTAGGCTAGGCTTCGCCGCTGGCTGATGGTGGGCTTAACATATGGCCACACAATCATCCAAAGTAATCGTGTGGAACGTCCGGGGACTCAACTCCCTGGCGAGACGAAGTGCCATTTATCAAGCTGTGACTGGGGCAAACCCTGCGGTGGTTTGCTTCCAGGAGACCAAACTCCAAGTTGTATCACCGGAAATCGTGAAACATTGTCTGGGTAATAGATTTGAGAATTTCGAGTAGCTTCCTGCTGTGGGAACCCGTGGGGGAATTTTGCTTGCTTGGGATGCCACCATGGCATCAGTTTCGAATCCTCACCGCACTACGAACACGCTCACGAGGCTGGTCCGGCCGGCAAGTGGAGGCCAATGGTGGCTTACGAGAGTATATGGGCCTCAAAGCAATGAGGATAAGATCGCTTTCCTACAAGAGCTGGTTGATATTCGGGATCTTCATGCAGGCCCATGGATAGTTGCTGGAGATTTCAATCTCTTGGTAGACCCGGAGGACAAGAACAACAGCGCCGTGAACCACCGCATGATGGCCCGCTTCCGTGCCAAGCTTAACAGGTTAGAGCTGCGAGAGCTATATCTGAACGGGAGAAAATTCACTTGGTCGAATGAGAGGCTTAGGCCGACCTTAGAGAAGATTGATCACGTTTTTGCCACGAGCTGCTGGGAAGATCTCTACCCGACTTGCCTCCTGACCGCCCTGGGATCTGCAGTCTCTGATCATTGCCCCCTCCTGCTTGACCTCAACGCCGATATCATGATGGGGAGGCGATTCCGCTTTGAGGCGTTCTGGCCCAAGGCCGATGGGTTCCACGAGACGGTGGAGACGGCTTGGCAGTCGGTCCCCCTGCACGATAATGCCTTCCTGACCTTGGATAACAAATTGCGAGCCACGGCCAAAGCACTGCAACGTTGGAGCGATCGATGGATTGGAAATGTCAGGATGCAAAACCTCATTGCCCTAGAGGTCATTGCTTGGCTTGATGAGGCCATGGACTCCAGGGCTCTCTCCCTGGACGAGCACGCCTTGCGCAGACTGCTCAAGCGGAAGCTACTCGGGCTGGCGTCGTTGCAGAGGACAATAGCAAGGCAAGGATCGAGGTTGCTGCAGCTAAGAGATGGCGAGGCCAACACCGCATACTTCCATCGTCAGGCCTGTCATCGCCAACGTAAGAATGCCATCCTCTCCTTGCAACACAACGGGCAGACGTTCATGAATCAGGAGGAGATCGCAAACGCGGTAGACGAGTTCTACTCAGCGCTGCTCGGAACCGCTCCCGAGCGTGACTACTCGCTCCAGCTTGACGCCCTTGATCTTCCATGGAAGAACCTGGCTCACCTCGAAGCCCCATTCACAATCGAGGAGATTGAGTGCATCGTCAAGAACATGCCAATGGACAAATCCCCTGGGCCGGATGGATTCACGGGACGTTTTTATGCCTCTTGCTGGAGCATTATTAAGGATGATATGATGCGGGCGATGGGCCAGTTCTATAGAGGTGACATGCGCGGCCTACCGGCGATCAACAAGGCCATCGTCGTCCTCTTGCCGAAGAAAGCAGGAGCGGTTCAAATCACGGATTTTAGACCCGTCAGTCTTGTCCACGGGGCGCTCAAGATCTTCGACAAAGCTCTGGCTGTCAGGCTTGCTGGCGAACTGCCGTCCCTCGTGGGTAATCATCAGAGTGCATTCGTAGCAGGGAGGTCCTTACATGACAATTTCATGCTCGTTCAGTGCACAGCCCGACGCCTCCACGCACTGTGTGACCCTTCTGTCATGTTGAAGCTTGACATATCCAAGGCCTTCGACTCAATTCAATGGCCTTTCCTGCTTGAGGTGATGAGACAGATGGGTTTTGGGCGGAGATGGATCACTTGGATCTGTGGCATGCTTTCCACTTCGTCCACCAGAATCTTGGTCAATGGGAGGCCGGGCGATGCCATCTTTAACTGTCGCGGGCTCAGACAAGGGGGGCCGATCTCTCCTATGCTCTTCATCTTATGCATGGAGCCACTCCACCGGCTGTTCGCGAGAGCCACTGATACGGGTTTGCTAGCCCCACTGGCACGCTCGGGCCTCAAACAAAGACTCTTCATGTTCGCCGATGATGTCATGGTTTTTCTCAAGCCAAAATGTCAGGAGCTCTCAGTGTGCTCGTCGATCCTCGACATGTTCGGGCATGCTTCGGGGCTGCATGTGAACCTTGCCAAGACGGCAGCCCTTCCCATCCGGTGCTCCCAGGAGGAAATGCAACTCGTCCGCGATATGCTTGGTTGCTCGACGGCAGAGTTCCCGTGCAAATACCTTGGCCTCCCCCTCACCATAAGGAAGCAAACGGCAGTGCAATTTCGTGGACTCGTGGACCAGCTCGCCGCGATGCTGCCACACTGGAAGGCAGCGACTCTGCCAAAGAGCAGCAGACTCCTTCTCATCCAATCAGTTCTCACAGCGATGCCCATCCATTCGATGTTAGCTCTGGGGCTGCCACCCAAAACGCTCGCAGCAATGACCAAAATCTGTCGAAGTTTTCTGTGGAGCGGCAAGGCGGAGGCAGGAGGAGGCGCATGTGCAGTCGCCTGGGACGTCGTCTGCCGTCCAAAGTGGGCAGGCGGTCTTGGCGTGCTGGACTTGCGTTGGATGAACGTAGCTTTGTAGACAAAGTGGATCTGGTTACAAAAGACGGACATCTCCAGGCCGTGGGCGGAATTTGCCATTCCCGTGCCCAAGGAGTCAAGACTTCTCTTCGAGGCGGCAGCGCGCGTGCACCTTGGCGATGGCAAGAACACTTTGTTTTGGGAGGATCGATGGCTTATGGGATCCCGCATCCAAGAGCTTGCGCCACGTCTCTATGACCGCATCCCGGCGCGTGTGAAGAAATCTAGAACCGTCTACGAAGCCATAGCCTCAGATGCTTGGGCGCGTGACCTCGGGCCGGCCATTGACCACACCACCTTGGAGCAATTCTTGTCCCTATGGCCCGCGGTGGCGGCCACCCGCCTGAATGAGCACGACAGCGACGCTATTACCTGGGCCTGGAGCAAGGAGGGGCAATTCTCGGCCAGATCGGCCTACGGGGCCAAGTTTTGGGGGCTCCAGGTTTCACCCACGGCTTCGCTCTCCTGGGACTCGCGAGCGCCGCTCAGATGCAGGTTCTTTTCCTGGCTAGCCACTAAGGAGAGGTGCTGGACCTCGGACCGACTGGCGAGGCAGGGATTGCCGCACCAGGACGCATGCCCGCTATGCGATCAACATGATGAAACGATAAACCACCTGCTTCTGCACTGCGTTTTCGTCCGACAAGTGTGGACTCGAGTCCTGCCCGCGCTGGGCATGGGGCATGCTGAGCCTCGCCAGGAAGAGACACTATCGGACTGGTACGTGCGCAGCGGGCTGGACAGGATGACCAAGAAGCGAGCAAGGCCGAGGCGCGCGACTTGCTTGCTAGTCCTCTGGGAGGTGTGGAAGCACCGGAACGAAGTTGTGTTCAATGGCAGGACTCCATGTCTTGGAGACTTGTTGAGGAAAATTGCTAGAGAATACGTGCTATGGAAAGACGCGGGACTGCTCCGCAGCGATGATGATATGCACCAGGGCAACGAGGCAGCTCTAAGGTGCGCGCAGGGCGAGTAGTCACATAATGTGCCGGCTAGAGTTAGGTGGAGTTGACATGGGTGTCATGTAGCCGTGCCCTGTAAACTATTTTGGGGTTCTTTTCCCCTTCTTCTCTTAATAGATGATACGCACACTCGTGCGTATTCGAGAAAAAAAAAGAGCGCGCGCTCTGCGCTGTAGCGACATAAGGCTATGGGGCGGAAATGTGGTAGATTAGATGGCCATTTTGGCGTGTTCATTTCCTCTTGGCTTCATGAAACTGTACCTAATAAGAGAGGACATGTGGTGCCCGGAGTATTTCATGTAACGGAGTATTTTCTCTTGGGTTCACGAATCTACACCCTATAAATGTTTTATATCCATCCGTATGTAGTCCGTTCTTATTGAAATCTCTAAAAAGACCGACTTATATTTAGACACAGAGAGGGACTAGTACGTGTTACGTATCCTGTGAGACGGGAGACGGGGAGAAGGGGCGGGGAAGACGTACGTACATACCGTACATCTCATGCCCTCCTTGCTCCGGCTGGATTCTTGGCACGCGGAATGCGTTCGCGGATTCCGCGGCGCACCCTCGCAACGGCATTCTTCCGTGCAAAAGACTTCCACTGTACCTGTACGGTACGGGCTCCATCCGTTTTCTCTTTTCTTTTGCCCGGGGGGGGGGGGGGGGGGGGGGGGGGGGGGGGCTCCTTCCGTTGCCGCAGCTCTCGGTTGAAAAGTGGATGTCCCTTCAACCGAACTTTTCTTCTCTTTCCCTCTCTCTGTCTCAACCCTCAAGGCCAGTCGCCACCAGAGTGCTGAGTGCACGCAGCTGCTCCCACAAGTTTACGATGGCGACCTTTTTTTTTTCTTGAGTACATCACTAGAGCATCTATGGCCGGGCGTCTTAAACCGGTCTCATACGTCCGGGCAGGCCGCTCGATCGCTGTCCGGTCACGTTTTTTCGACCCAGACGACCCCCTCAAACGGCCCTCAAACGTTCGGGCTGACCGGCACCCCATATCCACTCCAAATATGGGCCGGATATGGGCGCGCCCGAGCATGCACGCCACGTCGGACCCGACAGCCCGATCCCATCCCAAATTGCACCAAATCCACTCTTCCCCGAGCTGCGGATCCATTTGCTCTCTCCTCTCTTCTTCCTCCTCCGCGTCGTCCGCCTCGTAGCTCCGCCGTCGCGCGCGCTCTGCATCCGTTAGTGGCCTCTGCGCCGGCAGCTCTGGCAGAGCAGCCCTCTCTCCCGTCCTCGCCGCGGGGGACATCGTCTCTGGCTCTGAGGATGAACTTTCTTCAGACACATCAAAATCTTCAAGATCAGCAGGTGCACACGCAACTACTCAATGATCTTGCGAAGCACATGTGGACCCACAATGACAACCAAGAAGCCAATGCTTGAGTTTGGCACTTAAAATAAATTTTATGTAAACACTATCTATACTTCATACCAACATTTACTATTTACGTGTGACATTGGCTTGTATGATCGACGTGCATGTATTTGTATGGATTTAAGAGTCCGGATTTGAGATATGTGGATGCAGGGACAGAAATATGAGGGCTCGTCCGGATACGCCCATGGACGTGCCCGGACGCATCCATGAACGTATAGGCGTCGGACTTGCCAAGTCCGGCGGCTGTAGATGCTCTTAGGGAAGTGCGCATCCTTGCGTTTGTACAAGTAAAGCCAGATGAAAAAAGGGCCTTTAGGCCAGTGCTCGCCTTTTGTTTCCTCCCGGCCGGGTAGGTCAATGCTTAGTTTGTTCTATTAGTACTTTATTCATTCCTTTTTACTTCACATATTAGATTTGTGTCAAGTCAAATTTTATAAAGTTTGACCAAATTTATATTAAAAAGTATCAACATCTATAATATTAAATATGTATACTACGAATCTATATTTCATAATGAATCTAACAATGTTGGTTTGGCATTGTGAATGTTAATATTTTTTCTAATTACTTTGACTTCGAACAAAATTTATATGCGGACTAAAAAGAACCGAAAGGAGTACCATTTAAAATCCAAGAGAAAGAACAAAAAACTCTAGTCAATGCCTCGAGCATACCCCCGCTGGCCATGGACCATATCCATATGGTTCGCAAGAAAGACATCACGGCGTTTTCTGACGGTATAACTGCAAGACAAGCCCTCGACGATGACAACAATGATCGCGTGACAATGACGACATCCGACCGCATCATCTCAGATGACACAACTGGATAGCGACGACCTTATGTGGCCACACGGGCGCTGGGAAAAGCATTTGTGTGATCGATGGATTCCTTCGGTCCTTATGGTCTCATTGTTAACGACAATATCAACAAGGTGCATCGTCTATGTCTGTAGCTTCATCATAGTATAGTTTTTTGCGCCTCCGACTTTGTGCGGCTTCATCATCCATGAGGTGACTAAATCGACCATGACTACCTTGACCACGACTACATCATCATGATCGGCTAACTCGACATCAACATCAAGGGCTACGTCTATAAGTACACATCGGCAACGACTCCAGTCAACAATGTCCATGTCATCACTAGCGTCCATGCCACTCTCGACGTAACCGTGAGCGTACAGAGGAGGAAATGGAAGGCATCAAAAGGGGACGTCGTCACTGCCCTAGGTGATGACTTATCAATCATTACAAACGCAGTTCATGATGGCGAAGTGGAGAAGAAGACAGAAGCGCAATACTTCAAATTAAGCTACATTTGTCTGCTTCACTCCCACTACGACCAAGGAGGAATATTATAGAAGTATAAACGTGATTAGGATAGAGACTAGAAGATTGATAAAGAACAAGTTTGAACACACAATATACTTCCTTGTACTCCAAGCCTCTTCTACGTCATACTCTATATATACTTCTTCCGTCCAAAAATTATTATCTTAAATTTATCTAGATACGGATGTATCTAACACTAAAATATGAGTAGATACATCCGTATGTAGACAAATCTAAGACAAGAATTTTAGGACAGAGAGAGTACCTCACAACGGTCAAATCAATGCAATACAGTAAGGGAAATATTCTAGTCATCCTATAATTTTCTACAGGACAGAGTGGCTAATCAACAAATAGACAAAATCAAGCACCTCTCACAAAAAAGTGTATTGATACCAGACAAATAACTCAGATAACACAACGACAAATTTGAATGTATCTTCATGTTCGATAACTCTAGTTAAAGGAGTCCTCGTCGATGATGCCGCGCCAGGCCTTGCAGACGGACCGGAATCGCAGCAGCGCCTCCACGGGGAGCCGCGGCAGGATCTCCGACAACAGCTCGTCCGGCAGGTACGATATGCTCGTCTTTGTCTTGGTGGTGGCCGTCTCGTCGTGCATGGCGGCGCTGGAGTATTCCTTCCTTCGGAACTTCTTTTTAGCGTTTCTTTGAACTTTTAGGGCAAACTGGATGACTAGATGCGAGGCAAATTGATCGAGCGGTGCAGGATCGGTGTCTATATATATGGGTTCGTGTTGTAGACTTTTTTTTTAGGGGAAACATGCTCAGCTTTATTGATCTATATGACGAATTACAGGAATAATCGAAGTATCAAAGGGTTCTAGCAGCCATAAATGGCGACCCTCCCCTAAGTGCAAAGCATGTCTAGCTAAATGATGCGCCTCCATATTGGAAAGGCGACCTTCATGAACAAAGGAAACAGACTGAAAATCTACACAACTATCCTTAATCTCCTTCACAATTGGGGCAGTGATTCCATACGTTCCTGAGTTGATATCTGAGACTGCTGAGAGGCAGTCCGAGGCCACTTTGATCTTATGAAGTATCAGATCCTTGGACAAGGAAAGGGCTTCTCTGCATGCCAAAGTTTCCAGTATATTTGGGTCCGTCAAACCATGGAAAACCAAGGCCGAAGACCCCACATAAGCACCATGTTCATCACGACATACTGCGCTAACTGCACCAATCGGTGGGTTTCTGCACACTGCACCGTCCACATTAACCTTTGTATACCCACTTGGGGGTGGGATCCAAGCCTTAGCATGAGCTTGTGGTGGGCGTACATTTGATATCACATGTGTCGGCATTGCCACTTGAAGGTCAGAGATGTACCTATTTATGAACATATGGGTCGACAATGGACTCTGGTGCTCTCCTTCATGGATTAACTTTCTTCGTGCTGACTATATTGCCCAAAGTGTGATAACAATCCTAATCACCTCCGCGTGTGATACAGAAGCAACAATACTGAAAATCCATGCTTTTGCGTCGGGTTCTGCAGTTGCAAGCAAATGTTCTACTAGCTCTGGTTCATTCAGGGCCCATACGCAGCGCGCCATGGTGCAATTTATCAAGGAGTGGAACCAGGAATCAGTCACGCCGCAGATTGCACAACACGGGGACGACCCCATGTTTCTGTGTTTAACGACATCAGCAGTGGGGAGTGAGCATTGAGCTAGTCGCCATAGGAATACCTTAATTTTTGAGGGTATTGGAATTTTCCACAACTTGGACCAACTTTCCTGCTCTCTCCTGCAGTCCGATGGGCCGGCGCGACCCTCCAGCCAAGCCTCACGGCGCAGTTTTGTGGTGATTAGCATTCGATAGGCCGAGCGAACCGTGAACTCTCCCTTCTTCTCATGGGCCCATGCCCAAAAGTCAGGGTACTGTCGGGTGCATAAGGGAATGTTCAAGATCACATCGGCATCAATAGGTAAGAATGCTGCGCGCACCAGGTCCTCTTTCCAACTCGCTGTAGTATTGTCAATAAGCTCAGACACTAGTTGGGGCTGGTTTGGTGTTAAACATACGATAGGCCTCATGGATGCCTCTTTAGGGAGCCAATTTTGTTGCCATATGTGAGTACTGTTCGTGTTGTAGACAGGCACGGTACACGAGTGGTCTACGTAGGAAGCCCGCGCAACATGGACCTGGCCCAGCAAGCGCGAGCTCACAAGCTCTAGCGAGAGAGCGCACGTCTGTTTTTCTCGTTTTTTCATTTATTTTATTTCTTTTTTTATTTTCGGTCATTTTAATTTTATTTTGAGAAAATTCAAGAATACAAAAGAATGTTGTGAATTAAAAAAACAGTAAAATTCAAAAATGTTCATGCAAATTTTAAACATTTCATGAATTTAAAAATCTCACTAATTCAAAAAAGCTCAAAATTTAAAAAATGTTCATTAATTCATAAGTATTCTTAAATTAAATAAATTTCATAAATTTTAAAAATAAAAATAAAAGTAAAATAGAAAACCAGAACCAGAAAAAACAAAAAAAGAGAGAAAAAACCGAAAGCTTCATAAAATCGTGCTTTAAATCCATCATAGGACTATGCACCACCCTGACGGACATGCCATCATCATTCATGTGGATTGAAGATACCAGACAACTGCAGGCATAAGCTTGCTCGGTCCGTCATCAAGCTGTCCCGCCACGAAAGGGGCACTAGTGATTCGGAATGAGAGGTGAAACGGTGGACCGAAACGCGATTTCCTTATTTCCACCTACCTCTCCCCTCCACCCTCCTTCAGCCATTCCCGCACCCAATCCCACCTCTGCGCTGCTACCCCAGGCCAAGCCACAGGGGCGTGGTGAGGCCAAGGAGGGCAAGGCTCCCTCAATTGATGGCGATGGCGATGCCCTGCCCCATTCGGATGGTGGACCGCATGTCTCTCGAGCCATAGCGTGAGATGGAGGGGTGGTGAGTGTCAACTACGTACCCAGACTCATCTCAGTGGGTGGGGATCAGCGTGCAGATCATCCGTTGGTCCTCTCTCGAGGAGAGGACGGGATTCTCCGGAGCGGAGGTATTTGCGTAGACGAGTTCATGCTCTAGGCGATGATACAGGCGGAGTCCCTCGATCCGATGCAGGTGATGACTTATCAGTCATTACAAGCGCAGGTCATGATGGCGAAGTGGAGAAGAAGACATAAGCGCAATACTTCAAATTAAGTCACATTTGTCTGCTTCACTCCCGCTACGACTAAGAATAAACGTGATTAGGATAGAGACCAGAAAATTGATAAAGAATAAGGAGTAAAATGCACTGGTGGTCATTGAACTAGTCGCGTATGTTTACTTTGGTCATTGTACTTCAGAATATGATCAATACGGTCACTATATACGTGTTGAGGTGATTATACGGTCACTATCAAATGATATATCTCTGTATGCCATCTATTTGACCGGTCAAACAACCACATGGCACCTCGCCAGCTTGTTTTCTCCCTCTATCTATGCGGAGCCATCTGTCAGTGGGTGGACGAAAAGAGGTAGAGTGAAAATAAAACTCTGTACTCGACCACGCTAACCAGCGGCACTTATCTCATCTAATGGCTGACTGGAGGAAGTAATCTTTTTATATCGTTCAGGCATTCACGTGACAGCCATTGGGGTAATTTTTTTTGCGTGACAGCCATTTTTCAGACGACCCGTGCGACCTTTTCTGAACATATCATGTGTATATAGAGCACTGGCCGTCGACGTTGTACCAACCCCTCTTTCTCTTGTTAACCCGATCTGTGCATGCAAAATAAGAGAAATAATGCAAACTTTGAAAAAAAATATGTACAAATAAAATTTAAAGATCATCTTTAACCATGCAATGATCATCATGTAGCAAACCGCACTTACTCAGGTCTATGTCGGCCTCAATATGAGGGGTGAATAAACATAACAAGCAGACCTTCCCCTTCCCCTCCCTTCTCGGTCGCTCCTGCGAGCGACGCGGAGGGGAAACCCTAGCCGCCGGTCGCAGGCCCTCCTCCTCCTCGACTCCTCCCTCGCCGCCGCCGGCTCGCGCTGACAGGCGAAGCCCTGTCAGCCTTGGCAGCGGCGGGGCCTTCCTTCCCCTGCTCGCTAGGGCCGACGCGGGTCGGGGTCCGCGGGCGGCGGCGTGGCGCTGGCCGAGGGCGTGACGGCGCTGCGGCGGGCGGCGGTGGCGGGGCCGGTGCCTGGCGGCAGCGCGTTGGGCTCGGTGGTGCTCGGTTCCGCGCGATTGCGCCTGGCGTGGTGGCGGTGGCAACTGGTGGAGCGCGTCGGCCCCCCTTCGGCGGGTGGCTGATGCAGATGCCGGGAGCGCCGCTTCTGGCCGCGTGGGCGGCGGATTGGCGGTGAGCGTGGCCGGCTCCTGGGGCTTCCCCGTTTGCCCTTGGAGCAGATCTGGCGATGGTGCTTCCTCTCCGGGGGATGGATTGGGGAAACCCCTTGGCTGTTCGCTGCGGCCACGATGCCGGCGGCACTCCGGCGTTGTTCCCCTTCTTGAAGGCGGCTTCGCAATCCCCCCCTTGCCCTCCCTTCCTCGTCCCGGGTGAAAGCCCCAAATCTCCGGATTGGGTGGTGACGGCGCTCCGGCGTCGTTTTTCTTCTTGAAGACACCACCTTGGAGCAGCGGAGTGGTGGTCGAGGCTTTGGCACGGGAGGTGGCTGCCGGATATCGTCAGTGGTGTCCATGCTCGGGCACTTGCGGTTGAAGTTGGCGCTGGCGCGCGGCGTTGGCGATGCTCGGTGGTGCGGCTGCCTGGTGCGGTAGTCGTGCTTGTCGTCCCCTCCCGGCAACCTGTTGGTCCTGGTCATGCGAGCTCAGGGGTGAGCGACTCTGCCTGTCGACGGCGTAGTGTCCTCCGATCCAGGACTAGAGGGCAGGGGGCTCTATTCGGAGGTAGAGACGGATGGCGGACCGGATGGCCTTGCTCAAGGGGGATGACGGAGCGTGACAATCCTCCTGCAGCGGGATCTACCTCGGCTTAGTCGCGGTGTGTGTTGGCTCCTTTTCGCCAAGGGCTTCGATGTTCAAACTTGTGCTTGGTGCATTCGAGTCTTGTTAGTGGCTCCTTTGGTATCTTGTATCTTTGTCGTTTATGGTTTTTTTCTTCCTTTCTTTTGTATCGTTGAACTTGTGATTCGGTGGGTGCTTTATAATATAAAGCGGGGGAAAACCCTTTATCAGTAAATATGAGGGGTCGATGTCCAGGTCGTCGTCTGCCGTAGCATGGCCGGCTGGTGCATTTACGACTTTATGTGCGTGCATTTGCATGTCGTCGTTTGCATGCACCTCTATGTCTTCGTCTGCCACGTGCGCGTCCACCTCTGCCTTTGCATGCATCTCCATGTCGTCGTTCATCGTAGCATGGCTGGCTGCTGCGTTTACTTCTGCGTCCACGACGTTTGCGTGCGCATCCACCTCCGCGCCCGTGTGCACATCCATGACATCATCAGTCGCAGCTTGGCCGGCTGTTGCGTTTACCTGTGCGTCATCGTTCGCCGTAGCCTAGCCGACTTGACGGGCTGCTGCGTGCACGTCCATCTCCAAAACAGCCGGCACCTCGCCCAACGCCACCGCCGGGGCCGCCCACACGCATCATCGCCTTGCGCCCGGCGAGGACCAGTCAGCCATGTACGGAACGGTGCCAGCGGCCGCCTCGACCGGCCGTAGAGTCTAATGGCTGTCAGGTGAATACCTAGACGATATAAAAGGATTACTTCTTCCAATCAGGGAGTAGGCGGGATAGGTGCAGCTGGTTTGCGTACTGCCACATAAGTGCGAGGTTTGGGAGAGAAAACGAGCTGACATGGTGTCTTGTGGATTGTTTGACCAGTCAAATAAATGGAATGCAGGGCTATACGATCTGGCAGTGACCGTATAATCATCTCAACACGTATATAGTGATCGTATTGATCGTATTCTTAAATACAGTGACCAAAGTGAGCGTACGCGATAAGTTCAATGACCACGGGTGCATTTTACTCAAGAATAAGTTTAAACACACAATATATCTCCTTGTACTCCAAGCCTCTTCTACGTCATACTCTATATATACCCCACGACAGTCAGATCAGTACAATTCAGTAACAGAAGTATTCTAATCATTCTATAATTTTCTACATGAAAAAAAGGGCAAATCAACAAACAGACAAAATCAAGCACCCGCCACAAAAAAATTGTAATAGCACATTATTGATACCAGACAAATAACTCAGATAACACAACGATAAATTTGAATGTATCTTCATGTTCGATAACTCTAGTAAAATAAATATATTGAAACCTAGATCCGAACTAGGCTTGGAACATAGGGGACTACATAAAGGTCGGCGATATTTTTTTCCGTGAATTCGACAAATTTGTCGGTGCCAAGTTGATGATACCTCAAGCGCTTCATCTCAATCAGATCATTATTGATCGGACTTTGGAGATCGTAGTTGTAGAGGTAGTATGTTGCAAAATGGAACATCACGACATCAGGGGTCGCGGTCATGGGCATACAAGATCGAAACGAAAAGGGCCCCCTGATGACACGACGCAGATCCCAGTGTGGCGGATGGGAACCATCGTCGAGATCACCGCACATCGTCCACATCTCAAGAACACCGAAATCGGACGCTGCCCGCGCGCATACACACAGCTCCCCGTGGAGCTCGCTTAATCTGGACGACTTGTAGTTAAACCTCGGGGTGCAAGGAGGCGCCGGTACAATGCTGAAAGACTCGTCCTCTAACCTGAAGCGGACAAAGCTTGGAGCGAGTGGTGTCTCGTGGAGACCCCCCTGCACGACGGTCCACAACAAGGAGCCCCTGAAGAAGGTCGCCGTTCGATGTGGCATGACCTGGTGATGCGGCGGTGCGGCCGCGGTGTCACGCCAACAAAGGTCCGTCCCTATGGTGAACACCCCCATCTTGGCAGTATAGTAGTGGGTAGCCGGGGCGCGCACGTCCAGATAAGTGTAGAAGCGGGCAACCTTGTAAGCGTTGTAGCGAGGGTCCTGGCCAAGACCGAACGCCTGAGCACCTGGGGCGAAGCGGTTGACGACGGGCCCGACGTCGGGAGGGGTCGTCCGGGTCGGGGGAAGCGTCAGGGTGCGCCGAGTGGCCGGGTTAACCACGTGCACCGTGCTGCCGCTAGGCAGCAGCACCAGCCCATCGCAGTGCGCCATGCTGTGCAACGCATTCTTCTTGGAACGGCAGTCGGACACGGCGTGCAGGAGGGTGGCGGCGCCTTGCTACTTTCCATCCCACTGGTACAAACCGGCGGCGGTCACCTCTCCGATCGAGGAAGCGAGAGAGCCATCGTCGTCGTTCTCCCCGATCCACGGCGCGACGAGCAAGGACGTGGTCTGGAGGCGGAGGTGTTCCCGGTGGAAGGAGTCCTCGTCGATGATGCCGCGCCAGGCCTTGCAGACGGACCTGAATCGCAGCAACGACTCCACGGGGAGCCGCGGCAGGATCTCCGACACCAGCTCGTCCGGCAGGTACGATATGCCCGTCTTTGTCTTGGTGGTGGCCCTCTCGTCGTGCATGGCGGCGCTGGAGTATTCCTTCCTTTGGAACTTCGTTTCTTTGGAACTTTTAGGGCAAACTGGATTACTACCTGCGAGGCAAATTGATCGATCGGTGTCTATATATATGGGTTCGTGTGGTAGTTGTAGACAGGCACGGTTACACGGGTAGTCGACGTAGGAAGCTGCTATAGGAATCGCTCGTAGCGAGAAGCACCGGTCGCGTCGCTCGCGTTGCCCGCGCAACATGGACCTGGCCCAGCAAGCGCGAGCACAGGAGCTCTAGCGAGAGAACGCACGTCTGTTTTCCTCGTTTTTTCATTTCTTTTTTTATTTTCGGTCATTTTAATTTTATTTTGAGAAATTTCATGAATACAAAAGAACATTTGAATTTAAAAAATCAGTAAAATTCAAAAAAATGTTCACGAATAAGAAAAATATTAATGAATTCAAAAATGTTCATGCAAATTCTGAACATTTCCTGAATTAAAAAATGCCACTAATTAAAAAAAGTTCAAAATTTGAAAAATAGTCATGATTTCATAAATATTCGTAAATTAAATGAAGTTCATGAATTTTAGAAATAAAAATAAAAGTAAAATAAAATAAAATAAAATAGAAAACCAGAACTATAAAAGCGAAAAAGAAAAGAGAGAAAAAAACCGAAAGCTTCATGATACTGTGCTTTAAATCCAGCATAGGACTGTGCACCGCCTCGACGGACAATCCATCATCATTCCTGTGGGATTGAAGATATAGGACAACTTCAGGCTTCTCGGTCCCTCATCAAGGTGTCCCGCCACGGAAGGGGCACTAGTGATTCAGAATGAGAGGTGAAACGGCGGACCGAAACATGACTTCCCTATATCCACCTACCTCTCCCCTCCATCATCCTTCCGCTATTCCCACACCCAATCCCACCTCTGAGCTGCTCCTCCATGGCAAGCAACAGGAGCGTCGTGAGGCCGAGGAGGCCGAGGCTCCCTCAATTAATGGCGTTGTCGATGCCCTGCCCCATTCTGATGGTGGACCGCATGTCTCTCGAGGCATACCGCGAGATGGAGAGGGTGGCGCGTGTCAACTACCCAGACTCAGTGAGTGGAGAATCATCCGTTGGTCCTCTCTCAAGGAGATGATGTGCGATTCTCTGGAGTGGAGGCATTTGCGCAATCGTCTTCATCTTCTAGTCGATGATGTAGGCGGAGTCGTGCAGGTGACGGAGTCGATTCTGCCAAATCTCGGGTATGGGGTCCTGAGCTGTTAGCCTAAATACGGAGGTAACAAGAGACGCGTGATTTTACTCAGGTTCAGCCTCTCTCGAAGAGATAATACCCTACGTCCTACTTTTGTTTGTATTGATTGTGGATAGAGTACAGAGTACATGTGTTTCTACCACGAGATTGTCTACTACTTGATTGCGTATTTGGCCTCTACGCGCCCTATGTACCCCCTGCTTACTTCCTTTGGTGATCTGGACATGGAGAAGAAATGATTCTCGCCTATTTTGCCTAGAGGTGACCCTAAGTTATCAAACCCATGGGAGGAAGGCCCCCTTGAAGCTAGGTGAAAGATCGTGGATGTCGCCTAGAGGGGGGGGGGGTGAATAGGCGCTTTAAAATAATTATGGTTTAGGCTTGAACAAATGCGGAATAAACCTAGCGGTTAATTTGACAAGCACAAAACCTACAACAACTAGGCTCACCTATGTGCACCAACAACTTATGCTAAGCAAGATAAACAACTAAGTGATAGGAAGATATATGACAAGAAACAATATGGCTATCACAAAGTAAAGTGCATAAGTAAAGGGTTCGGGTAAGAGATAACCGAGGCACGCGGAGACGACGATGTATCCCGAAGTTCACACCCTTGCGGATGCTAATCTCCGTTTGGAGCGGTGTGGAGGCACAATGCTCCCCAAGAAGCCACTAGGGCCACCGTAATCTCCTCACGCCCTCGCACAATGCAAGATGTCGTGATTCCACTAAGGGACCCTTGAGGGCGGTCACCGAACCCGTACAAATGGCAACCCTTACCGAACCCGTACACTTTGGCAACCCTTGGGGGCGGTCACCTGTACCCGTCAAATTGCTCGGGGCGATCTCCACAACCTAATTGGAGACCCCGACGCTTGCCCGGAGCTTTACACCACAATGATTGAGCTCCGAACACCACCAACCGTCTAGGGCGCCCAAGCACCCAAGAGGAACAAGCTCAAGGGCACCAAGCACCCAAGAGTAATAAGCTTCTCAACTTGTAACTTCCACGTATCACCGTGGAGAACTCAAACCGATGCACCAAATGCAATGGCAAGGGCACACGGAGTGCCCAAGTCCTTCACTCTCAAATCCCACCGAAGCAACTAATGCTAGGGAGGAAAAAGAGAGGAAGAACAAGAAGGAGAACACCAAGAACTCCAAGATCTAGATCCAAGGGGTTCCCCTCACATAGAGGAGAAAGTGATTGGTGGAAATGTGGATCTAGATCTCCTCTCTCTTTTCCCTCAAAAACTAGCAAGAATCCATGGAGGGATTGAGAGTTAGCAAGCTCGAAGAAGGTCAACAATGGGGGAAGAACACGAGCTCAACGGATAAGGTAGAATGGGGAAGAAGACCCCCTTATATAGTGGGGGGAACAATCCAACCGTTACCCCCCACTTCAGCCCCGCAGAGAGCGGTACTACCGCTCCCCCTCGCGGTACTGCCGCTGGGCCCAGAGCGGTACTACCGCGGTGGTCAGGGCGGTACTACCGCACACGGGCGGTACTACTGCCCCCACTACCGCGGCTAGTACCGCAAAACCCGACACGGAAAAAGACCCCTCGAATCAAGGCGGTACTAGCACGGAGCCGCAGCGGTACTACGGCTGGGGGCTACAGCGGTACTACCGCTGTGGAGCGGTACTGCCGCTTGTAGCAGCCAAGCGGTACTACCGCTCCGGCCCGCGGTACTACCGCTGGGACCAGAGAGGGCACACTTCCACGACAACAAGTATACTCCACGAGAAACCAAAACTGCCATAACTTCTGCATATGAGCTCCGAAGTGAGCAAACTCAAGCTTGTTGGATACAAGACGACGAGTAGCATCAAAACAGCGACAAAATAGAAGAGTGAAACCTCCAACCGAGAAGAACCGGCATAACCTCCAACATCGAAAACATCATAGAAGATGCGAGTGAACTCCGTTTTCGATGAACTCGAGCTTGTCATCAAGATGACCATAAGCTCCAAAACTCACAAAGAGAAGAACCAAACAAGAACCAATAAAGATGATGCAAGGATGCAATGGTTTGAGCTCTCTATGAACGATACGATCAAGCTACTCATCGAGAGCCCCCCTTGATAGTACGGCAATCGACCCTATAACCCGGTCTCCCAACTACCATCATGAGACCGGTAACATAGAAAACCTATCAAGGGCAAACCTTTGCCTTGCACATGGTCCACTTGAGCTAGATGATGACGATCTTGACTCCCTCAAGTTGGACCACCTTTCTTGGTTGCGTTGGCTCAATGAAGACTAGTTGATTGCTCCCCCATACTTCACTATGGGTGAGCCACTCTTCCGCACATCTTCACAAGTCCATTGTGACCACAATGGACGACAAGCTTCAAGCATTTGATCTCTTCATGATGCTTCACTTGAACTTGCACACCACAACATCTTCACAAGTCCATTGTCACCACAATGGACGGCAAGCTTCAAGCATTTGATCTCTTCATGATGCTTCACTTGAACTTGCACACCGCAACCTAACCCCACAAAGAACTCTCACGAAGATCATGGGTTAGTACACAAAGCATAATTGACAATGCTTACCACATCATGGGATCGCTTGATCCCTCCCGGTACGTCTTCTACGCTTTGTGAGTTGATCAAATTGATTCACTCTTGACTTAGTCTTGATCAACCTTGACTCTTTCCAACTCTCTTCATTTGGATGATGTCTTGAAGGTAAACATGAATGATCACACAATCTTCTTCTTCAAGACATGCTTGCAATAAGCTCAACTCTCACATGACCAATCTTTGGATAATTCCTTAATAACACCTTGGTCACCACATAAACTCCTTGAAACCAACACATGGACTTCAAGAAATGCATATGGACAAATCCTTCAAATATAACTCAAGGCAACCATTAGTCCATAGAGATTGTCATCAATTACCAAAACCAAACATGGGGGCACCGCATGTTCTTTCACTAGGGTCTCAAGAAAGCTTTTGTTAAAGAATAATTCCAGCTTTTTGCCGGATCAAAATCAAACAAACTGAAGGGGAACATTTATAATAAAAATAGACATGGGTATGAGACTTATTGCTTACAACCATATATTTGTGTTGGGACTAGATATGATCTTAATTTGTTCGCTGGAAGTCACCCATCGAGATGTGCTTGTTACGAACCGAAGTGGGGGATGTGTCCAAATTACGTCTTTGACCAACACGCGTCATGCATCAAGAGCCAGTTGTCCAACCGAAGGCCCTATCCGTCTTGCGGGGTTGCCTCGATAATTAAGATTGCAAAAATCAGACAAGAGCAATGGGCGTTTAATGAGTACACCTTTTGAATCCCCAGAGATAGAATCCGTGTTACCGTACTAACCTTTCTGTCACTAGTGTTCAGAAGAACACTTCACGGTCTCCCTGCCCTTAGCCTCTCTGTAGCTCGCTCTCCATGATCCTGGGTACCTGCAGGGATGAAGAACGCGGATGAGACAAGAGTCATCTACTGAACAATTTTATTTCATATATAAGGGACGCTAGTTCAAATCCCTTTTATTGACCCCCACAATAAATACATAGGGTTGGAAGGCTCTTGCCTCAACCCATACCTTATCGGAGTACTCACACATGAAGATCAGATCACACGAAGAACACATAATAGAACACATATGAAGGCAGATTGATTGATAATATGTCTTACAATGGGTGTCGTGTGTTATACACGATTACAAGTATGATCTAGTGGAAGAAGAACTATGGTCATGATGGTGGCTATGGAGATGGAAATGCCGGCGGTTAGGGTTGATGGAGATGTATGACGATGACTCTGTTCTGGTTCTTCTCGCGGATGTTCTATTGACATTTCGGCCTCGAACCCTTTATAAAAGTTGTTCAGGTGGACAAGAGGCCTCGGTTTCCACGCCATATGACCACCCATGAGAACGGCCGCGATTGCATGAAACACCGTCTTTGGTGTAGTTTCTTCTGGCGCACCTCCTCCTGATTTCTCTATCTCCTCCTTTACTCCTCTCCGTGTTTTCACCTGATTTCGTCCGTATTCAACCCATTTCTTTTAAAAACACAATAAAGAGAGGATTTGTGGAATCCTATGTATTCATTAGTCATTAGTGGCAATATCGGAGCGAATATCTCAATTTTAATGAAATATCTTGGTTTAAACAAAGGTCAGGACCGGATTTTTGGGATATCAATTTCCCAGAAAATGGCCCTTGTGCTCACCAGCCCCAGGATTACTGTTAGCTGATGAGGCACCAACTTGATATAGAAATTTCAAGCAAAATACAAAATGTGTAGTACAAGACCATTGTGGCCTATGAGTACAACAATTGGTTTCTAGTGGTTTATGGCGGAAGCGGTTTGTGGTTCATCTGCGTCTATGGGACTCCATTTCCCACAGGAACAGCTGACCAGGATAACTCCTATCTTCACGAGGCTGCTATCACCTTTGCTTAGGTTCCGGGGCTGTCATCGCAACGCTCCTCTCCAAGCAAGAAATCTGGCCAAGACAATAGCCAGGGACAAGCCAGTGAGTACTTTTGAATGTACTCGCAAACATTATGAACACGGGTATAATACAACGAATGATAATCATGCTCTGAAATATTCTATGATCACAATGTCAGTCATGAAATAAACAAAATCCATGATGCACGCATGCAGGTTGTTCATATAAAACATGAATATGCAATACGGGAGTAGAAATAGAATGCACCGATCGGGTGTCTGAAGCGACGCCTCGAAAGGATAATAATATAAATCATGCCTCAGTCGGGCGTCTGAGCGACACCACACAAAGGGCTTATAAATAAAAGAAATAACAAGCATGCCACAGTCGGGCGTCTATGCGACACCACATAAAGGGCTTATAAATAATTTAAATAACAAGCATGCCACAGTTGGGCGTCTGAGCGACACCAGATAAAGGGCTTATAAATAATTTAAATAACAAGCATGCCACAGTCGGGCGTCTGAGCGACACCACATAAAGGGCTTATAAATAATTTAAATAACAAGCATGCCACAGTCGGGCGTCTGAGCGACACCAGATAAAGGGCTTATAAATAATTTAAATAACAAGCATGCCACAGTCGGGCGTCTGAACGACACCACATAAAGGGCTTATATAAGAATAATCACAGCGAATATCCAGGAGGTAGAACCGTCCCAGGGATACTCAATAATTCAAATAATGTAAATGGTTAGTCCATAATAATAGTGATCATAATCATCATGAGTCACAAGTCATGATCCATGTTCTGGTTTAGCAATTTTTCCTCCGAAGACCGACACTTGACCCATCCCAGACTGTAGTCCTTAACCATGGACACGGCTATTCGAATAGATGTTTAATCTCTGCAGAGGGTGTACTCTTTACCCACGAGTAACAGATTTCTTTAGTCCATCGGGACTAATTCCGTCTACGGTCTTTTAATTGAAAAGACACCTGACCGCACACACCAGCCGAACTTACCGGTGTCAGGAATCACCCACAACACCCATTAAGCAAAACTCTAAGTGGGGAGGCTACAACCTCGACTTAGCATGGGATCACAAAATTTATACCGCGCGCAAACTAGGGGAGCTACCCCTTCAGCTACAACCGAAACACCCATGCCCCCGGACCAGGTGGCATGCCTACCGGATGCCTCCGGTATCTTCCACCATGGCCTCTCTGTACGGTGTGTGCTTGGTAAGGGGTTGACAACTTACTGAACCGTACCCTACCTATGGCAGGGACAAGTGGTAGTACGAAACAAGTATGGGGGTTACTGGAACAAGACTCGATCTACGGCCGACTCAGGAGGTTTAAGTATTTCCTGCATGATTAGCATAACAAATATATTTCAACCAACAGACAGAATCACCACTCATCATACCTCATCATGCCATACCGGACACAACCGTCTCGACGAGGAACTAGAGACAAGCTCGTGTCTACCCAAGATAGAGGCTTTCCCGGCTTCCTTCCGGTAGGCATGAAAGGCATACGAAGATGATTACTATCATAAGCATATCCATTTCTAACACCAAAGAATCTTCATTATGCACTCATGCGTATGATCGTATCGTCACATAAAATAACGAATGCTCCATGTCAATGTGGTGTTGTAACCGTATCAAACAACACACAAAAATATTATGCCAGGGTTCACAATGCTTGCCTTCAAGTTGTGGAGAGGCAGGGTGCATCCCAAAAACTTTTTGGAAGTTTTCTTCTCTCTCCAAAATCCTATTTTGAGGAAATTTAAATTAACACATAATTTTAAAACGGTACAAAAAAGTTGTTTGGAAAATTTTCAAATAAACATGAAAATAAACTAGACAAAATTTGAGAAACAACAGAAAAAGAATCAAATCAATTGGACTTATATTTAAAAAGTTATAGCCAGTCAAAGTTCTGTTTTTTATAAAAATCAGAAAAAGAAAACGGTTCGGGGGCTTACGCTTTCCCCTAGCGAAGGCGTATTCGGTGGAATACGTTTCCACTTAAGCCAGCGTGGGTCGACTCGTGGGTCACTGACAGTGGGTCCCTTGGGCCCACTGGTCAGGTTTGACCAGTCGCCCGCGCCTCCTTCTCCTCTGGCCGAGCGGTGGCGGGGCTCCGGCGATCCTCCCCGTGGTCGAAAGGCTGGCGGGGATGGAGGGGGTCGCCGGCGGCGAGCTCCGCGGCGGACGGTGGTTTCGGGTGGATCGGGGTCTCGAGCTATGGTGGCTCCCGATCGGGCTAGAGAGGTGGGGCGGCTCTGCACGGTTGAGGGGAGTCGGACGGTGGCGCTGGATGAGCTGGGGAGGCCCTGCTCGCGACGTTCGGCACCGGAGCGTGGCGGCGGCTACTTGCCGGAGACGAGGAAGAAGGCCTCCCTCCGTCGATTGTTGGCTATGGGAGCACTAGGGAGATGGCCTGAGGTCGCCTGAGGGTCTGGAAGAGCTCGGGGGCTCCTTTTATAGGCGGTCGAGGTCGGTTCCCGCGGCTGCGGATAAGAACGCTGGCGAACCGCCGTTCTGTAGCTGTAGGGCGACGTGGCGGCGACGTGCGCTAGCAAACGAGTTCGCGGATGAGCTCGAGCTGTTCCAGAGGGCAGCTGGCGCGCTAGAGTGGCTCGGGCGGCGCCGTCCATGGCAGAGGCTGCTGCGGCCGCCCGCTTGCTGCCATGGCCGACCTGACGGCGGCGCTGTAGGGCGCCAGGGAAGGGCTTGGAGGGTTCTGGCGAGCGGATGAGGACGGGCGTGGCCCTGGGGGTGAGAAAAGGCCAGGGGCAAGACGCGGCGGCTCGGGTGCACACACGTGCAAAACGCGCGCTCTGGCCGCGGCCAGAGCACGCACGCCAGGTGCTCGACGAAATGCCAACGCGTGCTAGAGGGCTTGAATGAGGCTGGTAGTTAACAGGTCTAGGTTAGTGGTGGCTAGGAGATTAGTGGACATGCTGGTCTGTCCAGAGGGGCAAGATCACAGTGCAAACATAAAACTATGCCAAAGCTGTCCATGAACACAAGGTGCTCGACAGAATGCCATGGGCATCTAGGCAACTCTTGGGGTGGCCAAAAACTCCAGATCATAGTCTCTTTGGATGATAAGGAGGGTGGCAAGGTTAGTTTGTCAAAAACAAAAACTTGTTAGTGCAAGTTTTTGAGAAAACCAATTCTGGACAGAAAGTAAAAGGCATAGTTGCATGAACCAAAAATACTCCAATGGGTCCACTCTCCTGGACTTAAGGGTTTTGCAGGGAGGACTATAAGCAGGAAAAAGAATCATGGGCAATAGAGCAAACAAAAATAGAGTTGCAGTAGAAAATGCCAAACTGGACCAGAGAGCAAAAGAGGATGATTTGCTCAAATTTTTCAAAGAACACTCATGGGTTTTTGCATAAAGTTGAATTATATGCATCTACTGACATCTCCAAACACTTGGAAGAATTTTTAAAGAAATATTTAAATAGGTTGTAGTGCAAAATTACCAACTGGACCAGATTTGAAAATTTGGTGTAGAGCTCAAAATCTCCAATGACCAAAAGATATTTTTGCATAAAAGTGATGTGGAAACATCACATGACATCCCCAAATTTTGGTTGAAATTTTAAAGAAGTATTTGAAAGGGTTACAGTGCAAAAGAGGCTCCATAACTTATGAAAAATCATTTTTAGAAGAATAAAGCTCAGGAAAAACAATTATGCAAATAAACCCACTGATAAAAGAAATGTTTTCTTGAGAGGGTATACAAGTCCAATAATATTTTTGGAAGGTTTTCACTTGGGGTAAAAACTTCACAATATCAAAGAAAAGAGAGGTTCTGAAATCAAAAGATAAATCCAGAAAATAAAAATTTAATTTCCTGGCAAAATTTTAATAAACAAAATATGGTTAAAATTTTGGGGTGTTACAGTAGAGGAGTGTAAAAATATCACTCATCACACCCCTGTTTATATAGGCATTGGGGGGGGGGGTGGGGGGTCAAGGATTATAGCTATGTTGGCTACGTATAGGGAAAATCGTGTTGTAGTCGATGTCTAAATCCATATGGAGTATGTGCCAAGTCTTCCGAAACCTCCCTTTGTACACGTCATGGGTCTTCTAGGTGCGGCCCATCAGTAAACTGCCATGGGGGTCCTCGTCCTAGCCCACCTGGCCGAGAAGACGTGGTGAGTACCCCGTGGTCCAGAACACAAACAGTAGCCCCTGCACCAGTCTTCAAATTGGGGACACTCCTCGGTTCTTCCGGACCGCTCTTCGTCTTCAGTCATCGGTCTTAAAAGCTGGTTCAACAAGTCTTCCTGATCTTTGACCTTGAGGATAACCGAGGTGTATCCAAAGAGCATCCAGGAGTAGAACAAGTGAGCTAGAACATCAACACTTAAAAGCAGCACATCACATGAGCTCACAGACCAACAACTACACATGTACAAAGACCTAAAACCCTAGAACAACAAGTTGTAGGAGATATGCATTAGAGGCAATAATAATGGTTATTATTGATCTCCATGTTTGTAATTAATGTTTATGTTTTGCACTAAAATTGCAATGGTCCTAGCCATGCCTCTAAAACTAGCTCAAGTGTTGGATGATGGACTCCATCTCGGCCTTATTACAATACACCCACCAACTCACCTATGCATAGCGCTCATATTCCGGAGGAGCGAAACTATTTTGGTCTTGGTAGCCATAATTACACGATACACTTCTAGTATGATGCCTATTCTAGCGCATGGGCTGAAGAGGAAGAACCTTATGACAGTACTCGGAGTGATCCCATACAATTCACAAATAGTGAAGAACCTACTCATGATTATCTTATGCCAAAGTGGTATGACAATCCAAATGTTGAAGAAGTGGAAGATGAGGAGACTAGAGGTAATAATGGAGAAGCCAATGGGACTGAAGATCGTTTTGATTTTAGCAACCTAATGAGGAGGACAGATAATGACAGTGATTACACACCAGGACCGTGCGCCCTTTGTGATAGTGCTACTTCAGCACCTACGCGACGCACAGGTCAATTCCATGGGTGGATCTCAGGGAGGTTCAGGGAGAGGAAGTAGATGAAGACGAAGTAGTAAGAGGAGTGAAGAGAAGACTATTTTCCATGGGTGGATCCCACAGTCAAAGCAGCAACCACCCTAGACCGCTGCCTCAAACCGCGTCGCCCGCCGGCTACACCTGCACTAGAGCACCGTCGAGGCGCCAACCACCACAACAACACATGCGTCTCCACGCCCTATCCAGATCCGCCTGGCACCCACCACCCCTCACCGCAGTAGCTGGGCCGCCAGCCGCATCACCACCACCCTAGCAGGGCTGCCGGCTATCCCCAGAGCCGACATCCGCCACCACCAACTGGATCTGGGCAGGGGCTCCCAGATCTGCCGCCAGCACGACCCCCGCACCCAGGAGCCCCACGAGGCGCCACTAGGAGGGAGGCTGCTTTGAGGATCCGCCAACACGCCGGGAGGATGTACCCGGGGCAGGTGCGATGCCCCACACCACCGACATAGGAAGGTGCGCCCCATGACGGCTACCTCTAGCGCGAGGGGAGAAAGCCGCCCCGCCACCACCTACGCCATGCGGCCCTTGGCCGGCGACGCCACTGATGGCAGCGAGGGAAGGGAGGCCGCGGGGGGTGTGTGGCTAATTTTTTTTAAATAATACATTTTTTATTAAATTACACAAATATTACGCCGAAAAATTATTTTTCACAAATAATACACCGTTGGCCGTCAGCCGGCCGACTGGACCTAATCGGCCCACAACAGGCCGATCGGCTTGCTGCTGGCCGACTGCTGGCCCGCCTGGCATGCGTCGGCCTCGGATTGGGCTGGCCACGTCGCGAGGGGGAGGGAGGGAGCTGTCGGCGCGGGCGTGCCCCTGTCGGCCTACCGCGGGCCGATCGGCCAGCTGCTGGCCGACAGGGTGCGGCCCCACCTCGCGCGCGGCTGGCCGGCTGCTCCCTGCGGCCTTATCCTCCCCTTCCTCCCATTTCTTCTGTTCTTCTTCTGTTCTTACCTTCTCCTCTCTCTACACAAAAATGCCACCAATTTATACACCTAAATAAGCAAGTTTTTCGCGATTTTGGCACCGTGAATGGATTCAACTCAGTTAGGGCAGCCAAAAGAGGTCTCGATCTACTGATGGGGTAGCTCATGGTGGTCGTGGTGAGCATTTTGGTGGAGGTGGTGGTGGTGAAGTTGGGGCAGTGTGGTGGTGGTGAAGTTGGGGCAGTGTGGTGGAGGTGAAGTTGTCGTTCGTCGTTCTTCGTTGGAGGCGGAGCACCGGCAGTTTGGTGGCCGCCGTTTGTCGTTCTTCGTTCGCACGCACGCTTCAAGGGTATATTTCAGCAAACATTTTATTTTTCGTAGGTGCTCCGGTAGTATTTGTTAATATGTTTCGATGTGAAATAAATTAGGTGTGCGATTATTGTTATTTGCCCCGGTAGTATACGTAAATATATTTAGATGTCAACTAATTAGTTGTGTAAAAATGTGTAGTTGCTCCGGTAATATTCCGTACTATATGTGGATGTCAAGTATTTAGGAGTGTCAGTATTTGTAGTAGTTCCGAAAAAAGGTCCGTAATATAGGCAGTCCAGTCAAATATATTAATCTGTCAATATTTGTAGTTGCTACGGCAAATATTCGTAATATACTTGTAGGTGTGTGAATTGTATTAGTTGCTCCGTTAATATTCTGTAATATATAGCTAGGTAATATATAGACATGTCTAATATTTGTTAGTGGGGATATTAAGTTGTTGCTTAATACTTGTATTTCGTTGTTGAAAAAAAATAGGTGAGTCGAGATGTCCGATGTAGTGAAGTTCAGATTTTACTACGGTCCTGGTACTGTCCAAACAACTGAGATGGGAGCAGATCTGAGTGAATTTACTCACATAGAGGTGCCAATGAGCGCACCACAAACATGGTCTGTCAGTCAGTTGAAAGAATGGATTGCGGCAAGTTTAGGTCTTGATACTGAAACACACACCGTCGGTGTTCATGCATTGTGGACACGGTCAAGTTCAATAATTTACTTTTATTTGAGGCCAATAGAGGGAGACTCCGATTGGGTGCGGTGGTTACAAGGTTGTGAACGAAGGGGATGCAATCCTGTTGCTTTAGTGCTTCCCGTCGTGAAGGAGGTCACTGCACATGAAGGCGAGGGTGGCTACGAAGGACAGAGCAGTCAGGTAGAAGGAGGAAATGCTTATGGTTACGAACAAGGACAGAGCAGTCAGGTAGAAGGAGGAAATGCTTATGGTTATGAACCAGGGCAGAGTAGTCAGGTAGAAGGAGGAAATGCCGATGGTGATTACAATGGCGAGGTGGACGCTGACGAGGTAGATGGGCACATGCAGAACCAGATGGAAGAAGAAGACACCGATGTTGAAAGGGGTCATGCCGATGATTCTGACGAGTCAGATGAAGAAGAAAATGCAGAGGAGGTCCCGAATCCTGCATGGTGGAATCATGACTTCTCATCTGCAATGACCGTGAATGATGGACATGATTCAGCCTGGCAATATCACCAGAACAATATTGCGACGGGTGCTATGTATCCGAACAAGCAAGCCCTGAAGGATGCAATAATTAATTGGGCAATGTCCACGCAAAGGGTTTTCACAGCTCAGGTGTCCAGTCAGAAATTCCTGACAATGGTATGCAAGAACGCAGATTGTCCCGCCAGGGTGCACGGCTTTCTCCCTAAGTATGGCACAAGTTGGGTGATAAGTGACTTAGTTAATCACACTTGTCTTATTCCCTGCATCCCTCAAGATCATGCCAACCTTTCATCCACGCTTATTGCTCGATTGTTTTACGATGAGATAGTGCAGGGCAAAGCTATGGAAGTGAAGGCAGTCCAGACAAAAGTCTTCGCCAGGTTCAAGTACAGAATTTCTTATGGCAAGGCTTGGAGGGCTAAGCATGCGGCGCTTGAGAGGAGATTTGGTTCTTATTTTGATGCATATGACTCTGTTGTCCACCTCCTCCACACCCTGCAGCAGCGGAATCCAGGCACCTATATCGATATCCAAGACATGTTCATGCCAGAGTTCCCAACTGTGAGGGTGTTGCATCGTCTCTTCTTCTCTTTCGGTGTATGCATCGAAGCTTTCAAGCATTGCCGACCGGTGATATGTGTTGACGGTACTTTTCTCACAGGCAAGTACAAGGGTCAGATCCTGACAGCCATAGGTCAAGACGGCCAAAATCAAGTCGTCCCACTGGCATTTGCTTTTGTGGAGAGTGAGAACATTGAAAGTTGGACATGGTTCTTCAGGCAGTTGAAAATATCAGTTGTGAAGGAGAAGCCCAATGTGTGCATCCTTCATGACAGGCATGTAGGTATACTCAGTGCGATAAGGACACTGACAAACCCAGGCCCTGAGGAACAAGTTCCATGGCAGGACTTGCAGAGCCGTTGGTGCATGCGCCATCTGGGGGCTAATTTCTTCTCGCAGTTTAGAAATAAGAACCTGATGAATCTGTTCAAAAAACTCTGCAAGCAGAACCAGTTATGGAAGTACAATTTGATACGCGACAGACTTAATGTGTGCACGCAGAGACACGTGAGGGACAGGAAAGCTGCAAGAGATGCAGCGGTGAGGGCACATGTTGAAGCAGTAGCTGCACAGTTGGCAACAGGAACAGCGGCCGTGGAGGAGGAGCCTGTTGGGCTATGTGACCTGCCAGGCTTTGACCCACCTGGTACTAGGAGAAGGCTCGGGAGGTCGATTAAAACCTTCGAGCAGTGGATAGAGCATGAGCCTCTGGAGAGGTGGTCTTTGCTACATGACACACATGGAGCAAGGTACGGTGTCATGACAACGAACCTCGCGGAAACATACAACTTTGTCCTCAGAGGAAACCGGGCATTGCCACTTACAGCCATCGTTGAGGGTATTTTCTATGGCACCGTCAAGTATTTCAGAGATAGACGTCAAAAAGCAGAGCAGCATATCTTGAACAACCCAAATACACGGTACTGTGAAAGAGTCACGAAGTACATGGACAACAAGATGCAAAAAGCTAGGTCACACACTGTAGTCGCCATCGGTAATCAAGAAAGAAGGTTTGAGGTCCGCTTAGCCAAAAACAAATTCGGATGTGCAAATGAGTTGAGGACGCATGAGGTGAAAATTGGCAATGAAGCCTGGCCAACGTGTGAGTGCACATGCAATAAACTGAAATTGCTTCACCTACCTTGCTCACATGTACTTGCTGCTTGCGGGCAGCTTGGAATGGACGCAATATCGTTTGTGTCTCCATTTTTTTTGAAAGAGTCTGTCCTCAATACCTGGACAGGTGAGCTGATGGGTTTTCGATCAATGGGTAATTTCAACATCGTCAACCCCACCGAAAGGCGTTACATTCCAAACCCAGAGCATATGCATACAAGTAGAGGCAGACGGCAGTGTCAGCGCATCCGGAATGATATGGATGAATCTGAAGCAGGAGGTCCGACTAGGCAATGCATTCTATGCAATGAATTTGGCCATAGGGACACTAATTGTCCCACTTTCGTCACTGGGCGTGGACGAGGCAACCGGGGAAGAAAAGGAGGTAGAGGCAGTAGAGGAGTAAGGGCGAGAGGAAGAAGCTAAGCTAGCAGTAGTATGTTCTGAATTTGTATTAAGTGTGGTGTGGCACTATGTTCTGAATTTGTATTAAGTGTGGCACTATGTTCTGAATTTGTATTAAGTGTGGCACTATGTTCTGAATTTGTAATAAGTGTGACACTATGTTCTGAATTTTTATTAAGTGTGACACTATGTTCTGAATTTGTATGCATGCGGCGCTTGAGAGGAGATTTGTATTAAGTGTGGCACTATGTTCTGAATTTTGTATGTGCAGGAATGTCGGGATTGTGGTTGCCGAATGGGGACATTGATAGGGGTCATCGTGCTGCGATATGGTATGAGCGCAAGCTTGAGCCTCTGGTCACTCGCACTCCTAAGGAAAACTGGATGATACACTCAGGATGGCTTCAGCGGTACGTGCTTTATTAATTTGCACACTGACATGCATATTAATGGTTGAAATGGGAGACACGAACTGAAATGTTCTCTGATGAAGGTTGAAATGGGCCGGCCTTTTACCTTTCGCGCGTCTGGTTGAGTCTATCCCGGGTGAGAAACGCCTCGCTATCGATGGGTCTTTGCTGAGCTGCTTAGTGGACCGTTGGAGGCCAGAGACCCACACGTTTCACTTCAGATGGGGAGAGATGGCTCCTACTCGGGAGGATGTGTCACTTTTGCTCGGACTACCGTTGGCAGGTCATGCCGTAGGACCGTTGGACGCACCGGCTGGTTGGGAGCGACCTCTTACACAACGTTTTCATGGTGTTTTTCCAGATGCTCCGGATCCGGTATGGGAGCATCACGGACCTAAGTATGAGTGGTTGCTAAATTTCCGGGTAATTTCCCCTACCTATTATCTTCAAGTTATCGTGCATACAGTTTTACAGAAAATAATTGCGGCTTACTAAAACTTTCTCTTCGCTTAATGCAGATCCAGAACTTCCGGGCGCCGTTGACTGCGGAACAGATCACTCGGAGCCTGGAGGCCTACTTAATGTGGCTTTTCGGCAAGGTGATGTTCACGGAGAACCATGTCACCACTATTAGCGCGCTCTACATCCCTATGGCACTCGAGATAGCGAGCGCTCAGACGGCGGATCAGATCAGACAGAGGAGTTGGGGTTCGGCGGTCTTAGCGGCTACATACCGAGGTATGTGCAACGGTTGCCAGCTTACATCGAGAAAGCCAGCCCTTCTTGGATGCCCTCTATTCCTACAGCTGTGGTCGTGGGAGAGGTTCTCTATAGGGCGACCAGATGTACGTGTTCATGAGCCTATAGACGCCATGTTTGATGTTGACGGCATCGACATGCCTACTTTCGGTCTGTGTTGGACACGTCGCGAGGTATGCACCGTGTTGTAGTTTAATGCAACTTTTTTCTGCACAAGAGATAGTTCGATGCTAGCGGCTACTAACTTTTCTTCTCTGCAGAGACGCTTTGCTAGTGATCAGACCAGGAAGGCATACACAGCATTGAACGAGCAGTTCGATGCGTACACCGGGGTCATCTGGCAGCCCTACACGGAAGCAGCCATACAAGCGAGATACCCTGGTGGTATGTCTGTGCTATGCACAAGGGACCGAGATTACTGGATGACAAAATCTAAGATCATCTTCGATGTCTTCGTCGAGGAGATGGCACAACAGAGGGTTATGAGGCAATTTGGTCTTCTGCAGTTGGAGCTACCTCCCCCTATAGAGAACCCGGTGCCAGCACACATCCACAGGTATTAACCAGTTTTTCAATGTTGCATTATCTTTCATAGTACTCCATTCGAAGCTTTAGGTAATTGTTGAACACACACCACAATTTTAGGACGACAAGGAAGGGCATGACCAGGACAACTGCTGACTGGCTAGTTAGACTAGAGCCGTATGTTATAGAATGGGAGACAGCAAACACAAATCTATGGCACGAGAATCACAATTTCGATCTCGATGAATTCAATCTCTATTTGCGGCGCTACATGACCGGAACACGGTTACGCATCGTTGAGTACTCCCACCCAGAGGAGATACCGGATCCTACTCCGTCGGATATGTACCCGAGCTATGATACTTCGGGCTCTAGGCAGTACGCGGTAAGATATATTTTCTTTACGTAATGTTGTCACATACTTTGACGTGCAAGAGACAGACATTATTAATCGTCATGGAAATTTGCAGGCTACCTTGACACGCGAACTCTACGACGACGTGACCACCTTTGGACGATCACTATCGTCTGGACCTCTTCTTCAGCATCGTCCAGTGCTACAGCCCTTCTTGGAAAGAATTCAGAATAAGATACGGACTGTGTACGAGGCTATCACGTGCACCCGGAGAACCGATGTTGTTCAGCACCAGCAGGAGCAGCCGCGTCACTCCATGCACCGACATCAACCACGTCCACGTCTAGCACATCAGCCGACAACCAGGCCACCCCGTCCTGACCAACCTGGCAGTTCTACGTGGCACCCGCAGCACTATGGTCCCACGTCGAGCTTCGTGTTTTCTCCACAGCCACAGCAACACGGTCCCTCGTCGAGCTTCGTGTTATCTCCACAGCCACAGCAGCACGGTCCCTCGTCCAGTTTCGTGTTTGAGCCAGAGCAGCCGTCACAGCCAGCAGGTATGTGTCTTCATATTTATTGTTTTCAATATTAATTGACGCGACCTCATTCTTCATGATGAAACGTTCCATCGCGTAGGAGCCTACGGATATCAGGCGTCTATGTCGGCATCACATGATACGTGGGGGAGTGATCAACATCCCGAGGAGAACATACAGGCTCAGATGTCGCAGCACACCCAGTGGATGAACATGTTTTCGACTCCTCCACCAGGCCCCACACAGGATACACAGCATGACCAGGGAGAGTCTGAGATTCCTCCTCGTCACATTAGGGCACCCGACAGGTTGGGATGGTCGCCGCTTCCAGATCCGCCTCCCCGCCAGGCCAGACGTCGTCACTGACGCTTCTATCTATCAGTAGAGACATTACCATCTATTTCTGTGTGAGACTTATGTCTATTCTATGTATGAGACAAATGACTATGTACTTATGTATGAGACATATGCCTACTCTATTTTAGTACTCTGTTATCCGAACTACAAGATCATATTTAGATAGAACATAATACTCATACAACGAGACATTACAAACAACTAGATAGAACTACATCTAAATTAAATGGTACGTAACTGAACTCACAACATACAGCATAAAAACTACATGAAGTCATCATCGTCATCCTCGATCGATGCAGAACTCTTGCCCTTCGACGATGAAGAACTCTTGCCCTTCGACGATGCAGAAACCTTGCCCTTCGATGATGAAGAACTCTTGCCCTTCGACGATGCAGAACCCGGAAGCGGCGGCATGAAGATATCATCTTCGTCCTCGCTCTCCTCAGTCCATAAACATGGATTATTTGCTGCAATCCTTCTGAAAGTTTCACTCTTCGGCACCACTACCTTCTTTCCACCTGTCATGCAACCTAAGAAGTTCTTTACGTACCTCCTCATAGGTCCTTTCAGGCCACCCAGACCTACGTAATTGGTGAGCCAACTCGTTCATTATGGTGTCACTACCGGTGAGTTCGTCCCATGGAACTATCCTATTATCCATCCTGAAATCGGTAGCTAGCCTCAGAAGAGTCCTGCTCATCCGAGGGTGAAAACTACGATCGAAAGGATAATGGGACATCTCAACTACACTACACTGGAATGCTTATCCACCTCCGTCTGAAGGGGGTTTTATAGGTAGAGAGGAGAAAATGGCGGGAAAGAACGACTGCGGTATGGCGGGAAAGGGTTGGCGGGAAATGGGTGGCGGGAAACGGGTGGCGGGAAATAGTTGGCGCGAACATATGGCGGGAAAGGGTTGTGCGGAATACGTCATAATTTAAAAAAAACAAGGATCGTTCGGGAAAAAAATGGTGGCATGCACCAGTCGGCCCACAGCAGGCCAATTAGTCCTTGTCGGCCCACCGCAGGCCTATCGGCCAACTGCAGGCCGACTGGACCCTGTCGGCCAACTGCAGGCCGACTGGACTTGATCTGGTGGCCGGCAGCCCAATCGGCCAGCAGCAAGCAGATGGGCCACCAGTCGGCCTGCTGTGGGCTGACTAGGCTCAGTCGGCCTGCAGCGGGCCGACGGTGTATTATTTTTAAAAATTATTTTTTCAGCGTAATATTTCTGTAATTTAATAAAAAATATATTATTTTAAAAAAAATTAGCGGGTGTGTGTGTGGGGGGGGGGGGGGGGGGGGGGGGGGGGGGGGTGGCGAGAGGTGGCAACGCTAGTGTTGCCTCTCGGAGTCGCTCGTGGGAGCGACTTGGAAGGGCTCCTGACTGGCTCTACCAATATAGCAACTATGATATTGGTCAACCAATCCAAATTAATAGCATGACTACGGCACCTTGATTACTTATTATGCCGACGTTTTCACATCAAAGATAGAAATATGACACCCCACAGAGGGATCCAATGGTACAGTCTGCCAACATGCTGAAGCCACGCATGAGCGCCATCATGCTAGTCAAGTTCAACGTGGGACAAAGAGACAAATCAAGAAACAAACAAAAGAAGCACCCGCTGGAATCAAAATTTAAATTTGTAATAGCACATTACTGATACCATGCAATTTAACCCAGCTAACAAGGTAGCAAAATTCGAATGTACCTTCATGTTCAGTAAAACTAGTTAAATAAATATATTGAAACCTAGATCCGAGCCAGGCTTGGAATGTAGGGGATTACATAAAGGTCAGCAAGATTTTTTCCTCTGTATTTGACAAATGTGTCGGTGTCTAGGTGATGATACCTCAAGCGGTTCATTTCAATCAACTCATTAAAATCAAATTCCGGACTTTGGAGATCCCATTTGTAGAGAAAGTATGTTGCAAACTGGAACACTACGGCTTCAGCCGTTGCGATCACCGGCATATAAGATCGATTTTTAAAGGGCCCAGGGATGACATGACACAGATCCCAATGTGGCGGATTGGAACAATCATCCAGATCTCCGCACACCCACATCTCGATAACTGAGGCGCGCATACGCACAGCTTCCCGTGGAGGTCGGTTAAATTAGACGACTTGTAGTTGAACCTCATGGTGCAAGGAGGCGCCGGTACGATGCTGAACGACTCATCCTCTAACCTGAAGCGAACAAAACCTGGAGCGTGGAGAACCCTCTCCTTGACAGTCCAGAACAAGGAGCCATCCTGATATAAGTATCTAGGAAGAACATGAGGCTTCTCAGAGCTCAGCGACTGTCGATCGTCGGATCGTTTACTTGATGCGTTTAGGACCGTCGGATCTTGCTCGTGGAAGACCTTGGCCGTTGGATCGAAAAAAGTTACTGCTACAATGAATAGTTACCGTCTCGTTCCTGCCACCACCTGTAATTTTCTTGCCCCGCCGAGGGCATTTTGGTCATTTCACGTGCAGGTTTATAAAGGGCAGCTGTTGAACCCTAGCCGCCGCCTCCTCTCTCCTCCTACGCGCATCCTCTCCCCTCCCCTCCCACGCGCCTCCTCTCCTCCCACCCACATCGCTGCCGCCGCCACCCACCGCCTCGAACCGCGCCGTCGGCGGCCAGATCCGCCGCAACAGAGCCCCCGTCCCAACGACGACGAGCAGCAGCGGAGGGAGGACGAGGAGCGCGACGGCGGCAGCGGCGGCGGGGAGCAGCAGCAGCAGGCCAAGGCGGCTAGGGTTCCCCTCCCAAACCGTAGGAGTGGATGAGGAGGTTGAGCCGCTGCCCGCCGCCGGCCTCCTCTCCTCCCCGTTCCTCTCCAGCCACCGAGTTCGCCGCCGCTGTTCCTCCCTCCTCCTATCCATGGGATCTCCACCGGCCCTCCCTCGTGCTCAAGTTGTGGAGGGGCGACATGCAACGGTGGACGAGAAGCCGCCGCCAGTTGTCCTCTTACTGCGCCGACCTGCACCATCTCTGCCACCTCCCCAAGCTGATGTGCGTCGCCTCCCTCCTCTCAATGCTGTTGTCTCTGCTGCGGTGCTATGGCTGCCTCCCGAAGCAACTGAAGCTCGCCTGCTCCTCATCTGTCAATGGCGTCCCCAAGCAGTAAGGTTTCTTCTTGCTCCTCCCTACCAATTACTTCCCTACACTGCTTGATGTTGCTATTCCTCCCTCCACAGCAAGAGTGAGGTGTTAATTTAAATGATATTATTGTTCTAGGTCTGATTATTTGTAGGTTTGTATGCTGCTGCTGCAGCCTCTAATGTAGGCTTAATCCATATGTATAATTGATTTTTAGAAAGTCCATCCACGATTTATGGCAGGAGACCCGGAGAAGAACAAGCAACTTTATCTGAAAATGGAAGAGCTAGTACCAAAGAGCCCCAACCCACCTCCACGATCAAGTTCTACATGCAATTCATGGATAGTGGTATGACGCTTCTCCTGCCCTTTTATTAAGATGAACACGCTTTGTTTGGTTAACTGAATAAGGCATCTCAAAATAATTCTGATGGATTCTCATTTGGAGCTTCACTAAGAGTCTAAGATGCATTTGTTGAAAAGTCGTTCTTGAAAGATAGAAGTATTAGATGCCTTGGGGATTTCTTTGTGGTGTAGATTTATATTATCAACATATTTGCTAACTGCGAATTTTATCTTGGTGGATATGTAAATTATTGTTCATTGAGAATGCTTCAGGTGATTTGTTGATGCAGAGTCCTAATTAAGCAAACAAACCTTACTCATCTCCTTCTCTGTAAATCATTGTATGCAGGTTGTCGGCACATCTTTTAACCAAGTCATCTCCATTGATCCTTTTGTTGACAAGCAGCTAGACCCAAGGTTAGTCTCTGAAGATGTCTGTTCATAATTTATTTTGTCCGTCACGGTTATTTCTTTGGTATGCTCATTGTATGCGCATCTGTCATACCTGTGCAGACCCAAGGTACCAAACAAAATAAGAAAGGCATCAAAACTCCTAGGAATCTAGCTAGATATGAGCATCTCTTTTGCATGACGAAGGAAATGAGCGGCTGGCTAGATCTAAACATCTATTAAATCCCCATTGGATTACAAATTGTGGAGGGACCGGTCAACATTTTTAGTCTTTTACTATATGGCTGCTAAGTATACATAGATTTAGGAAAACTACCTGCGCTAATTCCTGCTCTGGCATGCGTTTCTCTTAATTCTTGATTTATGAATTCAGACCAAGATTTATGAATTCAGACCAAGCAGTGTATGTACGATTGGTTGCAGGTTATATTCCCGTAGTATCTTATGTACGTCATGTTTCAAGCATTTTCATTGCTCTCTATGATCGGCTGCACGTACATCGCCATAGTGTTTCATATGCATCATGTCCCGGGCAGTCAAATGCCTTGCTTTATATGATCAATAATTTACAGGGAATGCCTAATTTCTTTCAGCGTTTCCCATGGTAGATCGGTTTGGCCCTGCTGTGCTACCTAACTAACTTCGAATCAGCTGCCGTCGCAAGACCTTCCACAACTAGACCTTGACGGCGCCAGCCGTATGGACATCTAGGTATATGATATTTTGCTACACCAGTCTTATGCTTTCAAGTCCAACTAAGGTTAAGCCACACAAACATCCATTAGTTCTTGAATTTTTGTTTGTAAAACTTTGGATTAACAATCTCAAACAATGCACATACTTCTTATATTCACTAGCAATTCTAAATGTATATGTGCTTTTTCTCTATGCTGTACTACTAAACTATTTATGTTAAACAAAACAGGACATCTGCACACCTGTTCTCAAACTGGATCATATTTGAAGGTTTTTAAGTATCCTTCCAAATTCCAATCATGAATCGCCTAGGAGTTAAGCATCAAGTTTCAACCCAACCCTTCTTCATGGCTTCTCTGACTAAGTGATGGTCCACCTTTTATTGCTTAGTGTAATTACGGAAGTGCTTAGATTATTGGTTAGTGGAAAGCATGTGGTTTTGCCTCACTTTCTTTCTCATTTAGATCCTGCCTTAACCATACAAAGTAGTTTGACGCCTGACAAATAGGCTGAGCCTATAAATTTGACTGTGAAAAATAAACTGAGCTTATAAGTTTGACTGCCATGTTATCAACTTTCTTCCGACTGCAACCATCTCTCTCCATTCTAGCCGCATTCACTTTTATTCATACAACCTGCTTCTGTGGTTGTATTGTACTACAAAGCATGAAGTTGTGTAAGCTGTACGATACCATGTATACACACATACATTTTCTTACTGTGGTTAATCCAATTCCAATGTATATGTGTAGCTTTGTGCTTTGCTTCCTGTCTATCTATAGCTTATGAGCTGAGACAATTCCAAGTGTGATCAAATAGCTTGTGTATGTGCCTGTGTAGCTCAACAATCTTTCAAAATGGTTATTCATGTCTGGTTGCGTCTGGCGGGCAACGCGCGGCAAGTCGTGCCACCTATAATTGAAGCATCGTTCATGGTCAGGCTCGAACTGCATCCAGCAGGTGCTTTTCTCCTCCTCCTCAAGCTTCGGCAAGAATATACTACACATATATAGTAGCTGAGAAAGCATGACATGCCATAATTTGTTGTCCTTTTGTATCTTCATACACTGTATCTTCCTTTTTCATGACCCAAATATAGCTGGGAAAGAATGACATCCATAATTTGTTTTCCTCCTAGGCTCTTTTGCCGGCCTGTTATTATTCTTTTTTGTCCTTAATAAATTGTATCCTTTCTTTAGTATTCTCCTTTGCTTATTCAGGTAACCGCTGAGGATGTTTTAAAAAGCCATCACCAATAGCCGAGCACTCTATTGCTGCAATTACATGCCGGTACACAATCGATGCCCACTTTGGGATCTCCCCTTATGGCCTTTCCTATAATCATAAGAGCTACCAATAGACGCAATTGCTTTTAGTTATCCCCTTCAGAATACTAATTATTGATGTAATGTAGAAGGTAAAAGGGAATAAAATGATCTCTTCCAAATACTTCAGAATACATGCTTCAGAACACTAATTATAGCTATAATGTCTCTCTTTGCTTTGCTAGAATATCTCTTCAAATTTAAGAGGAGCTTGGTACTATTTTTTCTGATGGATTTTCCTTATTAGTAATGCTTTATGAGGATCATAAGATTTGTCTCTGATGGCTTTTCTTACAGGTTCCCAGCCATTCTGTTACCCTCCTCTCCTATCATTAAAAATAGGACAGAGTTTCGCAATCAGCGACCTGAGGCGCCACTGACAGTATTATCAGCTGGCATTCAACGACCAATGATGCACAATGGCACAAGCTAGTGACATCATCTTGATTTTTTCTTCTGTTCATTGCCATTAAAAAATAGCGGGCTGCATTTGAGCTTCTAATATTCATTTGATGTTTCAACTAATGGGTTTTATACTATGTATTGTCGGAGATTGGATTGCAGAAACATGAGAAAATAACTTCTGATTGGATGACAACAATGTTGACCTTTTTGGAGAGGAAACCTAACCGGAGAAGGCGGCAGTTGAAGAGCGTGCTGCGAAAGTGAAGGGTTCTGGCAAGAAGAAAGAATGTATGTTATCTTACATTCTTTCTATTTTGAAGATTACCTTGAGTGTGAAACTGCCTGTACCATATATATAGAAAATAGCTATCATTTCTAATGAAATGATAAGATTTCTTGATCTTCAATAATGATGTGTACATAAATAGTACTAAAATCGATGCTGCCTTATGATAATCTCATGGTGATGTTGAACTCCATAATGTCTTGCTTCTATCACATGTGAATGTTTCTTCTTACATTTATTTTGTTATATCATGTGTGAGTAAGTATGATAAACCTGGATTAGTACTAACTTGAGCATTACCTGCATAACCTCAACACTAGGACCGGCACCCTCGCGCCAAGACGCGTTACCGATCTAGTTGGAGAAGGTTACCGTTCGCCGTGGCATGACATGATGCTGCGAAGGTGCCGCCGCAGTGTGACGCCAACAGAGGTCAGTTCCTATGGTGAACACCCCCATCTTAGCAGTATAGCCGTAGCTGTCTGGGTGCGCATGTCCAGAGAAACATAGAAGCGAGCAACTTTGTAAGCATTGGAGCGAGGGTCGTGGCCAAGACCGAATGCCTGAGGGCCTTGGAAGCGGTTGAGGGTCGGGGGAAGCGTGATGGTGCGCCGAGTGGCCGGGTTAACTACGTGCGCCGTATTGTCAGTAGGCAACAGCACCAGTCCATCGCAATGTGCCATCCTGTGCAACGCCGCCTTCTTGGAGTGGTAGTCGGACATGGCGTGTAGGAGCGTGCCGACGCCCTGCTGCTTCCCATCCCACTGATACAAACCGGCGACGGTCATCTCTCCGGTTGAAGAAGCAAGAGGGCGATCGTTGTCGTTCTCCCCGAGCCACGGCGCGACGAGAAGAGACGAGGTCTGGAGGCGGAGGTGATCGCGGAGGAAAGAGTCGTCGTCAATGATGTCGCGCCAGGTCTTGCAGACGGACCTGAATCGCAGCAGCTACTCCACGGGGAGCCGGGGCAGGATCTCCGACACTAGCTCGTCCGGCAGGTACGGTATGTTCGCCTTTGTCGTCGTCTCGTCGTCGTGCATGGCGGCGCTCGAGTATTCCTTTCTTTGGAACTTTTTTAGGGCAAACTGGAGTAGTACTTCTGAGGCAAATTGATCGACCGGTGCAGGATCGGTGCCTATATATATAGGCTTAGTTGGGCTCTAGTTGTAGACACGCCCGTTTACGAGGGTCTGGCTCGATGACGTGTGGGCCATAAGGGTCGACTCGAGAGGCGTCAATTGAAAAATTCCAGCGAAAATCAGTTGGAGCTCCGAAGCACATGGACTGTCGTGTATTTTTAGTCATCTGATTGTCGATGGCGGTGTTGCACCGTTTGTTTTCGCACTTATGCTTCGGTAGACCCCCCATAAATACAAGGACGGCTCAGATTAACCCATACCTCTTCATAATAAAGGGCATGGTGGTCATATTTCGTTGTATACTTTTTTTTCAGAATCATTTCGCTGTATACATATACGTCGTACACTTGCGAGCTGGGCGTCCCATCCATCACTTTTTCCTCTGAATTTAAATCACAAAAGATTCTGAGAGTGCCAAGATTCGAGCCAGCAACTTATGGTTCATAATGCGTCGCCATAGCCAACTTGCCACCACCAGTTAACATGAATACAAGTGTTTTTCTTATTCTTTTCTTCTACTCTTTTTTTCCTATTTTCTTCTTTCCTCCTTTCCCTTTTCTTGCTCTTTTTTTCACGTGTTTTGAAGCGGTTTTGTTCCGGATTTATTTTCCTTTTCCCTTTTTATTTTTCGTTTTCATTCTTTTTTTGCTCATTTTTCATTTTTCCTTTTTCTCTTGCAATGTGCAAACTTTTTTTGATTTTGATGAAATGAATGAACTTTTATTAAAATTTGCGAACATTTTTTCAAACTTGGTGAACTATTTCCAAAATCGAGAACTTTTCATCAAATTCATAAAAAAAATATTGATGAACGTCATTTCAAAACAGATGATTTTTTTTTCAAAATCGATGAACTTTTTTCTCAAAATTCATGAACTATTTTCAAAATGAATGCATTTTTCAAAGTAGATGAACTTTGTTTTTCAAAATTCATGGACTCTTTTCAAAATCAATGAACTTTTTCAAATCCTTAAACTTTATTCTTCAAAATCCATGAAATTTTTCTAATTCATAGTGTTTTTCATTTTGTGAACATTTTGCAAATCCGCAAATATTTTTTCAAATACATGAACTTCTCCAAAAAGATGATTCTTTTTAAATTCAACGGTCAAAGGTCAAAGATGTCCACGCTCAACTTGTCGTCCAGGTTAACCATGAAGAAGGTTGTTTTGGTCGAACCAGAAAGAAGCGATCGGGTGTATGGTCTTGACGAGCGACAGCTGATCGCTCGTGTAGTTGGGCCGACCTAGGAAAGCTGGCATGCGAGTGCTGCCTAGGAGCTCCCGCTGTACAGTGAGTAGGTTGACATATTTTGTTTTTTCATATTTCAATTTTCACTTTTTGAACGTTATTATGCTTTTTGAAATTTGTTCAAAATTAAAAAATGTATTCCTAAAATTGTTTGGAATACTAAAAAATCAATGTGGGCATTCGGCAGAAATCAAAATTTTGGTTTATACTATTCTTTTCTTAATTCTTTTAGCAAAATTAAAACCAAAACTTTTCTGGCCTTATTTTTTTATTTTTGTTTCCTTTTTGGTTTCCATAAATTAAAAAAAATCGATAATGATTGAAATTCCAATTTTTCTTCACATATTAGATATTTAACATGTTTTTCAAATGTATTCATGTTTCAAAAAAAGTTCATAATTCCAAATTACAATAAAAGTTCAAGATTCCAATTTGTTCATTTTCCAAAAAATATTCATGTTAAAAATAGTTCACCGTACATTGGGAAAATGTTCACTGTGTATAAAAAGTGTTCATCGTGTGTACAAATTTTATTCAGCATGCATTTCATAAAAAAAATCAGCATTTCAAGAAAGTTCAGTTTTGTATTTGCAAAAAATTCATCATATACTAATAAAATGTTCAGTGCGTATTTTAAATTCACTTTTTAAAAAATTGTTCACATTTAAGAAAAGAATATTCGATTTTTTGTACGATTGAAACATTGTTGGCACTCTCAAGAAATTTTGTTCACATTGTTTTGTAAAAAGTACTGAAAAAAAACCCGGACCTGCAGCTCTAATTAGTACTTTAAAGTTAGCGCTGCCTTTAAGCCGTCATCAATTAGTAGGTCGTCTGGTTAGCATCGGTTGCACGCATGCCCAGGTTGTGGGTTTGATACCCGTTTTAAGCACTTTCATAATTTTCGTGAAATTCCCGCGTTCGTTTAGCTCTTGCGAAATGGGCCGGCCTGTTTGCTCCCTACATCAGTTTGTGAAAAGTCTATATTATCCTTGATACGCTTTGTGAGGGGGGGGGGGGGGGGGGGGGGGGGGGGTCTACCGAAGCGGGTCTCTTGTCTTCGTGGGCCATTAAGAGCATTTTTTTACTGGTTTTTAGAATAAGCTGAAATAATCTGTCCCCCCTATCCAGTTTATTCTAGAAACCCAACTAATTTATTTTTAAAAAAACTTGCTAATTAAAACTTAGCGAGTAGGCTTAAAAAAATCTGTTGGGCGCCCCCTATTCAGCTTATTCTAAAAGCCTAAAAAAGACATCAAAAGAACTGGCCCTAATTGTTCTGGCGGGTTTCACCTATCTTTTGATCGGACATCGGGTTTATATGTGAGTGCAAGAGCGGTTAGTGTCACACATGTGACACATGACCTAGAAATCTGCATGCACCCTATAGGCTATAGTTGGATCTAAGTGGTTGAAAACAGTGAAGATCCACTTACAAACGGAACCCACTCATCCAATCTACCCATGATGCACAAGAGAGCTCCATTTTTAGGGAGCTTGGTAAATTTTGGAGATGTGGACGTTTTTTCATGATGAAGAAGACGTACATCATCGATAGGAGTATGACACAGAGGGATCCGATGGCACCGTTGGCTGACATGCTGAAGCCGAGCGGGGGCACCATCACGCCAACTCAAGTTCAACATGGGACGAAGAAACATGCTGAAGCCAAGCGTGCGCGCCATCACGCCAACTCAAGTTCAACGTGGGACAAAGAAGCAAACAAACAAAATAAATCAAGCACCCGCTGGAATCAAATTGTAATACTCCCTCTGTTCCTAAATATAAGTCTTTTTAGAGATTTCAATATGGATTGCATACGGAGCAAAATAAGTGAATCTATACTCTAAAATATGTCTATATACATCTGTTTGTAGTCCATATTAAAAATCTCTAAAAAAGACTTATATTTAGGAATAGAGGGAGTAGCACATTACTGATACCAGGAAATATAACTCAGTTACCAAAACGACAAAATTCGAACGTACCTTCATGTTCGATAACACCAGTTAAATAAATATACTGAAACCTAGATCCGAACTAGGCTAGGAACATAGGAGATTACATAAAAATTCGCAACAATTTTTGGCGTGTATTCGACAAACGTGTCGGTATCGAGGCGATGGGGAAAGTATCATGTGCTCCCAAGCTTGGTGTACTCCTGGTGCTCCAAATTCAGAAAATTAATTTTTAAATGTTTCAAAAAATTCCGGGAAAAAATGTGAATGTCCATATGGAATGTGACTACAATCCCTCAAAATTTCAGATCCAAACTCACAATGCACATTGAGAAACAAAAAAGTGAAATCTGGATGTGAATAGTGTCAATGTTGCTTTTGTCTTTTTCTTTACACTATTCATACTGGATTTCACATTTTTGTTTGTTAATGTGCATTTCGAGTTTGGACCAGAAATTTTTAGAGGTTGTAGTCACATACCTTGTGAACATTCATATTTTTTATCAGATTTTTTTGAAATATTTAAGATTTTTTTTTGAATTTGGAGCATTGGGAGTACCCCAAGCTTGGGAGCACCTGATATCCCCCCCCCCCCCCCCCTCCGGGGTGCACACATGTGTCCAGATAACCATAGAAGCGAGCAACCTTGTAAGCAATGGAGTGAGGGTTTCTTATATAGAATTCAATCCTACAAATCAGTCTGCCCTTCCTATGAATTATTTCTTAAGAGTTTCCAAGTAAAAAAAATCCTTGGAAGTTCAATCCTTTGAAATTCCTGTAAAGAAGTCAAATTGGCCCTAAATAGAGGTCTTCTTTAGATTGAAGTAATTTCAAAGGAATTTTGTAGGAACAAATCCTACAAAATTGTAATGTACACATTTGGGGACATGATTTTATTCAAATGATCCAATCCTTCCTATGAATTACTTCGTACACATAATTTCCATAAGATTATTAGAAAAGGCCTAAGCCTCTTTAGAAAATTCCCTTTATGTCTATGACAACTATGACATGCACTCTATCGAGTACAACCAAACTACTCTTGCATGTGATATCACAGATTCACAATTATCATCTATTGTTGATTGTTGGTTTTGAGATAGCTAAGGACTTGCCATCCGGTAACCAAACTACTCTCATCACCATACCCAAATTCATGTGTTTTTAACTCTATGGATTCTAACATGTCATGGCATAGCATCTTTTTTATCTGATAATTATCAAGGGAAACGGTATCCAATACAAAAGAAGGGCAAAAATACACAAAACGACCAGCAAAAATAAAACTACAACCAAAATCATACTGTTCATTTTCTTCGTTTGATTGTATGCCGTCTGTTGGAGCTTAAAAATTGCATCTAGCGCTAAGCGAAAGGGACACCTGCAAATACCTCACCATACCAGGCTTTCAAGACCGCAATAGCCACTCACCGCTCAAAATGAGATCGGTTGAGGAATCATACCTCGCAACTCAGGCTTGCAATACTTCTCCATCAGTCCGGAGGGTTGGAAAAACAGAGCCATGCCACAAAAAAAATGAAAGAGATCAAAATCACCGCACTAAGAACTACACAACTGGTTGCCTTTTATTGGCACATCAGCTACCAACATCCGAAGAGAGCCAACAGGTCTTGCAACACATACTCTCACAACTCTTCATGACAATGGGTCAGACGTTGTCAAGGTAGGGAGAAGTCGGAGATACCTTATTCCAATGAGGCATCACCGCCACTACCTCGTTGATGCCTCGGGGAAGCAATGACCTACAAGAATTAAGGAAAACAAAAGGAACACATCCCCACTCTTCTGGCCGATGATGAGGTTGCCGAATGGGAGAGAGAGGAGAAGGACAAAGACGGCGGCATGATGGAGAGCTTTGGTTGGGCTAGGCCTACAGTCTGGGTGGAAATAAAATCTTGTCATGGTATCATATTCATGCTTTTCAAGTTCTTGAGTTTTTTTTGTTTTTCAATTTCGGTGATCTACTGCGACACGGTTACACATGCACTACTGGAATCAGCTACTTTGTCATCTGCCAGCTCTTTGCCGTCAGCTAGCAGACGGCAAAGAAGCTCTTTGCCATCAGCTACCCAAAAGCTGACGGCAAAGAACTGGCTGACATCATAAGGCAGACGGCAAAGACACTAGAAAGTTTACTGTCTGCCGCGGACGGCAAAGGCCTGCCGTTAGCCACTTAACGGACTGACAGCGCAATTATTGCTGTCCGCTCTCATTGCCGTCCGCGGCAGACGGCAAAGGGCCTTTGCCGTCAGCCGCCCGGAAGCAGACGACAAAGTAGCTGTTTACCGTAGCCTACTTCGCCGGAGCCTTTTGCCGTCCGCGGCTAACGGCAAAGGCCTTTGCCGTCCGCGGCTGACGGCAAAGGCCTTTGCCGTCCGCCGTTCATGCCTTTGCCGTCCGCCGTGGCAGACGGCAAAATAGCTGATTCCTGTAGTGATGGTTAAATGTGTTTGTTGAAGATTCAATGTCGACCATGATGTCCTTAGTAATATCCTTTTTTTGCAGCGGTTATACTCTAATATCTGATTGTATAACGTGTGTAGTGTTTGCACACGTTTCATTTGATAACGATGATATATATTCTATTTTTCTTAGAGTATACAAGAGAAGTGTGCATCTTTCATTAATTTTAGGAAAGGCACTTTGGGCAAAGAAACAAAACTCTTGCCAACCGAGTATGACACCCCACGTTGGGATCCAATGGCGCAGTCGGCCGACATGCTGAAACCAGGCGTGGGCGCCATCATACCAAGTCAAGTTCAACGTGGGACAAAGAGGCAAATGAACAAACAAACAAACAAAATCAAGCACCCACTGAAGTCAAATTGTAAATTAGTAATGTAATACGTAGCACATTATTGAAACAAGGCAATTCTGCAAGAAAAGAAAGAAACCAGACAATTTAACTCAGATAACAGTGGCAAAATTCAAATGTACCACCATGTTCGATAACACCATTTAAATAAATATATTGAAACCTAGATCGGAACTAGGCTTGGAACGTAGGGGATTACATAAAGGTCAGCAATAATTTTTCGTGCGTATTTGACAAATGTATCGGTGTCTAGGTGATGATACCTCAAGCGCTTCATTTCAATCAACTTGTTCCAATTAAATTTTGGACTTTGGAGATCCGATTTGTAGAGATAGTATTTTGCAAATTGGAACACTACGGCATCAGCCGTCGCGATCACTGGCATATAAGATCCAAATGGAAAGGGCCCGTTGATGACACGACACAGATCCCAATGTGGCGGGTCGGAACCATAATCTAGATCTCCCGACATCCACATCTCGAGAACATCGAACCCTGACCGAGGCACGCATACACACAGCTCCCCGTGGAGGTCGGTTAAACTGGACGCCTCGTAGTTCAACCTTGGGGTGCAAGGAGGCGCCGATACGATGCTGAACGACTCATCCTCTAACCTGTAACGGACAAAGCCTGGAGCGACTGGTGTGTCGTGGAGAACCCCCTCCTCGACGGTCCAGAACAAGGAGCCCTTGGAGAAGGTCGCCGTTCGCTGTGGGATCACATGATGATGCGGCGGTGCCGCCGCAGTGTCACGCCAACAACTGTCTGTTCCTATGGTGAACACCCCCATCTTGGCAGTATAGTAGTAGCTACCTGGGGTGCGCATGTCCATGTCCAGATAACCATAGAAGTGAGCAACCTTGTAAGCATTGGAACGAGGATCGTGGCCAAGACCGAACGCGTGAGGACCTTGGAAGCGGTTGACGAGCCCGACGGCGTTAGGGGTCGGGGGAAGCGTGATGCTGCGCCGAGTGGCTGGGTTAACTACGTGCACTGTATTGTCAGTAGGCAACAACACCAGTCCATCGCAATGGGCCATCCTGTGCAACGCCGCCTTCTTGAAGCGGTAGTCGGACACGGCGTGTAGGAGCGTGCCGACGCTCTGCTGCTTCCCATCCCACAGGTACAAACCGGCGGCGGTCAACTCTCCGGTGGAAGAAGCGAGAGGGCGATCGTTGTCGTTCTCCCTGATCCACGGCGCGACGAGCAGGGACGAAGTCTGGAGGCGGAGGTGCTGGCGCAGGAAGGAGTTCTTGTCGATGATGCCGCGCCAGACCTTGCAGACGGACCTGAATCGCAGCAGCGACTCCACGGGGAGCCGGGGCAGGATCTCCGACACTAGCTCGTCCGGCAGGTACAGTATGTTCGCCTTCGTCTTGGTGGTGGCCGTCTCGTCGTCGTGCATGGCGGCGCTCGAGTATTCCTTTTGTTGGAACTTTTTTTAGGGCAAACTGGAGTAGTACTTCTAAGGCAAATTGATCGACCGCTGTAGGATCGGGATCGGTGCCTATATATATTTGGGCTTAGTTGGGCTATAGTTGTAGACATGCATGTTCACAAGGGTCTGGCTCGATGACGTGTGGGCCATAAGGGTCGTGGATTGGTGGTCAATATCGCAACTCGAGAGTCAGAGTCGGGCGTCAATTGGAAAGAGAAAAGAGATTCCAATTCGAACCGCCGTCAGCTGGAGCTCCAAAGCACGTGGACTGTCGTGTAGACCTCCATCTACGAGCGAGGAGGAGGTGCCTAATTTTTGCTTTCTTTTTGAGGAAGTATTTTTTTTTAAGAAAACATCCACTATATTCATATTTAATCATAGCAAAAAAAACATCAGAAATAATAAAATTACATCTAGATCCAGATTCGTAGACCATCTAGCGACGACTACGAGTGCTAAAGCGAAGTCGAAGGTGCGCTGCTGTCATCCCATCCCTCACCGGAGCCGGACAAAATTTATTGTAGTAGATAGTCGGAAAGTAGTTGTGCTAAGGCCCCATAGGACCAGTGCAATAGAACAGCTACTCCCGCCGATTAAGAATAGCATAGATCGGAAGGATCCAACCTGAAGACACACGAACATAGACGACAGACGAACAGATCCAAGCAAATCCACCAAAGACATACCCGCCGGAGACACACCTCCACACGTCCACCGACGATACTAGATGCACCACCGAAACGGGGGCTTGGCGGAAAGAACCTTATTCCATCTTTAGGAAGCCACCACCGTCCCGCCTTCCTGAGCAGGACACAAACCCTAACAAATCCCGAAGACACATCTAAAAACGCATCCCTCACACCGGCAAGGGCCGGATCCACCATGCCCCCATGGCCCTAAGGCCACCGAAGATGAGGCGGACCGGCGGCGACGCTGGCAGGAGGCAGAGAAACCCTAATTGTTTAGGAGAGGAGGTGGCTGCATAGCGGGTGTCTTGACTTCCTGCCGTATTTTGTAATACAAAGTTCTTAGCCGAATGGGCTTTAGGACCTCCAACTTTTTAATCAATCCACTAAAGTTGATTCACAGTTTGTTGCGCCAATTTTTGTTGTCGTGTCCATTGTGTATTTTTAGTGATTTGATTGTCAATTTTTGCGTTGCACTGTTTGTTTTCGTGGGCCATTAATTTGTTGTGGCTGGTTTTGTTCTTGCCTTTTGATCGAACATCGGTTTTTCGTATGAGTGCAGGAGCGGTGGATGGTTGTGGGTGTTGTGTTCTCACTTGTATGATGTTGCCACTCAGTGCCACACGTGTGACACATGACCTAGAAAAATCTACATGTGTTCAATAGCTGGGTCTAAATGACTGAAATCGACGAACATCCTCTTACAACCGGAACCCACTCATCCATATTCCACCCACGATGCACGAGAGAGCTCCATTTTTAGCGATCTTGGGTAATTTTTAGAGAAGTGGACGTCTTTTATGATGAAGAAAATATACATCATAGATAGGAGTATGATACAGAGGGATCCAATGGTGCCACCGGCCGACATGCTGAAGCCAAGCGTGGGTACCATCACGCCAACTCAAGTTCAATGTGGGACAAAAAAGCAAATAAACAAACGGAAAAAAATCAGGCACCCGCAGGAATCCAATTGCAATAGCACATTATTGGTGCCAGGCAATATAACTCAGATAACAGAACGGTGAAATTCGAATATACCTTCATGTTCGATAACACTAGTTAAATAAATATATTGAAACCTAGATCCGAACTAGGCTTGGAACATAGGAGATTACATAAAAATTGGCAACAATTTTTCGTGTGTATTCGACAAACTTGTCGGTGTCGAGGTGATGATACCTCAAGTGCCCCATTTCAATGACATCCTTCATATTAAACACAGGAGTTTGAAGATTGCAGTAGTAGAGAGAGTCTTCTTGAAAATGGATCACTACGGCGTCGGCGGTCGCGATCTTCGGAATAAAAGATCGGAATAAGAAGGGCCCGGTGATGACACGACGCAGATCCCATCGTGGCGGATTGACGCCATCATCCAGATCACCGCACATCCACATTTCAAAAACCGCGTGATCGTATGCTGCCCGAGGTGCGCATACACACAGCTCCCCGCGGAGCTCGGTTAAACTGGAAGCCTCGTAGTCCAACTTCGGAGTGCAAGGAGGCGCCCGTACGATTCTGAACGATTCATCCTCCAACCTGAAACGAATGAAGGATGGAGCAGCTGGTGAACCGTGAGGAACCACCTGCTTGACGATCCAGAGCAAGGAGCCCTTGAAGAAGGTCGCCGTTCGCCTTGGCATGAAATGATGCGGCGGCGGCGATACCGCCGCGTCACGCCAACAAAGGCCTTTTCCTATGGTGCACACCCCCATCCTGACAGTGTCTCCACCCGGGGTGCATCTGTCCCGATGGACATACAAGCGAGCAACCTTGTAAGTATTGGAGCGAGGGTCGTGGCCAAGACCGAACGCCTGATGAGGACCTCGAAAGATGGCGTTAGGGGTAGGGGGAAGCGTGATGGTGCGCCGAGTGGCAGGGTTAACTACGTGCACCGTATCGTCAGCGGGCAACAACACCAGTCCATCGCAGTGTGCCATGCTGTGCAACGCCTCCATCTTGTTGTGGTAGTTGGGCATGGCGTGTACGAGTGTGGCGGCGTCCTGCTGCTTCCCATCCCACTGGTAGAAACCGGCGGCGGTCACCTCTCCGGTCGAGGAAGCGAAAGGGCCATCGTCGTCGTTCTCACCGATCCAGGGCGCGACGAGCAGGGAGGAGGTCTGGTAGCGGAGGTGCTCCCGGTGGAAGGAGTCCTCGTCGATGATGCCGCGCCAGGCCTTGCAGACGGACCTGAATCGGAGCAGCGGCTCCACGGGGATCCGGGGAAGGATCTCCGACACCAGCTCGTCCGGCAGGTACGGTATGCTCGTCTTGGTCTTGGTGGTGGCCGTCTCGTCGTGCATGGCGGCGCTGGAGTATTGCTTTTCTTTAGAACCTTTATTAGGTCAAAACCGGTGCAGCAGGATCGGTGTACATATATGAGGTTATTGTATTATTTACTTGGGCTCGTGTTGTGCACATGCACGTTTACACGGGTGGCATACGTATTAGAAACGGACTTCTTTTTAACAATACTAACCATGCCCATGCATTGCAACGGGATATAAATCTTCAAGTACGTCGGTTTAGGATTTACCTGTCTATAATAATGCGATTGTGTAAATAATGATCATCAAATTTTGTCCATGAATTACCTTATATTTTGATCCGAACTTTGGTAGGTAAATTAAAATGAAACTGGTTCAAAAGGTAAGTAAATTAACTTGATTTATTATCATACAAGGAAGGTTGGACGAAGGGGTGGTTGGAAGAAAAGTAAAATGGGAACCTTGCGCTCTTTTTAAGTAGTATATATAGAACAATGTCAGTGCGTTGCAATGGGGTATAAATATTCTATTACGTTAGCTTGTGATTACCTATCAATAATAATGCGATTGTGTAAATAAATTTTCATCAAATTCTACCCATAAATTACCTTATATTTCGGTGAGTAGTTTAAAGTGAAATTGATTTAGAGGGTAAGTAAATTAAGATGATTGATTATCATATACATGGAAGGTTTGACAAGGGGTGGTGGGAAGAAAGGTGAAATGGGAACCTTACGTTCTTTTTAAGTAGTAGAGATAGAGATATAGAGATAAGTAGTAAAGATTAGACATGGTCAATGCATAGTTCCAGGGTGATGCCCCGTATGCCATGTAGGATCGGATGTCAGGTAAAGTAGGTTCGATGGGGAAGCGAGATCCTCTGTAGGAGGTGGGTGCTTGAGAAGAAAAGGTGTGGTCCGGTGTAAAAAGCTAAAAAGTTGAAGTGAAGAGTAGAGATGCATGTGTACTAAAGTCTCTAAGAGCATCTACAACCGGACCTCTCAAACCCGCCTCATACGCCCCGGGCGGGCTGCCCGGTCACTGACTGGTCACTTTTTTTGACCCAAACGGACGCCTCAAACGCCCGGGCTGACCGGCACCCCCCATATCCAGCCCAAATATGGGGCGGATATGGGGATGCCCGCCACGTCAGACCCGGCCCATGCTAGCCCACCCTACCCCACTTATATCCGTCCCCATCCTCTCGCCGGAGCAAACCCTAACCACTTCAGTCCACTCCCCTCCCCTTCCCTCCGCCACCCAAACTCGTCTCCGGCTCTGTCTCCGGCATGGCGGGCAGCGGATCGGACTCCGACTAGTCTGGATCCGTCGACTGGGGTGTCATCTCGTGTGGGTTGGAGGAGACAATGGCAGTCCGCATTGTACTCCGCCGGTCCCGGGAGGACAGCACCTGACCGATGGACGGATTCGTCTGCTGGCGACACCATAGCGTCAGCTCACCGGGCGCTCGGGTCCTCTGGTGCTGGATCCTCGCTGTCTCGGCAGCCGGAACACCTCTCCTTCCCCATCACCGGTCGAGCAGACTATGAGTCCCACGGGGAACGGGCGGCCCGCCTTGGGAAGGAGAGGATAAGGGCCGCCGAGGCCCGTATCGCGGCAGAAATGGCGGAGGCGGCTGATGCGGCGACGCGGGAGGCCGTAGAGGAGGAAGCCATTCGCGCCCACATTGTGAAGAAATGGCAGCGGAGGAACACGTGTGCCCTCGCCCGAGAGCAGAATCGGGTGGTCCGTGCCATGGCCAGACTGCCAGCGAGGGAGGAGAAGGAGGACGGCGAGGACAGCTCCGGCGACAAGCAAATCCGGCTCGATCAGTACTGCGTCTTTGACCGGTACTTCCGCGAGAAGGACGGCAAGGGCGCCGGGAAGAGCAAGGACAGCCGTGGATGAACTTCACCATAGTCAAAAATGCCAAATTTTTGTAGTCCGATGGCATGTTTAGTGTAGTGTGATGAAGTAGCCGGACGATGCGTGTGCTTCAACGTAGTTGCATGAGTTTGTATGGATTTGAGATATGATAATTGAGGTGTCCGGATGTGGCTTACATTTTTTGAGGACTGCCCGATCAATGCCCACGGACACGCCCGGCCGCGTCCGCGGCGTTTGAGGGGCCGGATTTGTCAAATCCGACTCTGGATGCTCTAATTTCTTTTCATTGATGAGGCCCACTAATAATAGCTTATATTGAAGAGAAATAATCAATGTAGTTGTCCCAACCTATTTTTTCTCATGTGGCGTATGTATTCATATGTCACCATTGTACTTTCCCGAAACGGACTTATATTATGTACGGGTCGCTATTATTACCTTAAAAAAAGTACGGGTCGCTTGCATTTTTTTAGAAGGTATGTGTCGCTTGCTGGGGTGCTATGGGCATGCGGCCCGGAGCGAGCCATACGCAAGCATCGCCTGCAGTAGACGGTAGTGTGCTGGCCCTGTTACGAAATGGTCATGTCAACCTGACTATTTTTTTGAGGGATGAAGGACTTTATTCATTCATCGAAAACCACAGTTTGTGGGATACAAAGAGGATTATGGGGGTGAACAAGCCACACGTGGCGCTCCCGAGCTAAAAAAAGCAAAAATTTAGCTAAACTATGAGCATCTCCGTTAGACCGACTCCCTTCAAAAACTATGTTGCAGTTTAAACTCAAGACTGTCGACTTGATTTCTGATATAACCATGCCATAAAGACCCCTACTAGTGCTGGATATGTCTTGCACAACTTATTTTGCATCCGATGCCACGATCAAATTCTGAACTGATAAATCCTCGGCAAGTGCTAAAGCTTCCCTGCATGCCATGCATTCGAGAATCGCCGCATCCTACATCCCTTCAACCACCAACGCTGAGCTTCCTAAGTAATTCCCCCGTTCTTCGCGACACACAGCCACTGCCGCCCCTCTTCCGTGGCGTTTGGATACTCCCGTGTCGACATGGATTTTAACAAAACCTGCCGGCGGAGCCTTTGGCCATACACTGCCTATTATTGATGTGCGGGGTGCTGCTTGTTGGGAAACGTAGTAATTTCAAAAAAAATCCTACACACACGCAAGATCATGGTGATGCATAGCAACGAGAGGGGAGAGTGTTGTCTACGTACCCTCGTAGACCGTAAGCGGAAGCGTTATAACAACGCGGTTGATGTAGTCGTACGTCTTCACGATCGACCGATCCTCAGTACCGAACGTACGACACCTCCGCGTTCAGCACACGTTCAGCTCGGTGGCGTCCCGCGAACTCACGATTCAGTAGAGCTTCGGGGAAGAGCTTCGTTAGCACGACGGCGTGGTGACGGTGATGATGATGCTACCGACGCAGGGCTTCGCCTAAGCACCGCTACGATATTACCGAGGTGGATTATGGTGGAGGGGGGCACCGTACACGGCTAAGAGATCAATGATCAATTGTTGTGTCTCCAAGGGGTGCCCCCCTCCCCGTATATAAAGGAGTGGAGGAGGGGGAGGGGCGGGCTCCTATGGCGCGCCCCGTGAGGAGTCCTACTCCCACCGGGAGTAGGGACTCCCCCCTTCCAAGTATGAGTAGGAGAGGAGAAGGAAGGGAGAGAAGGAGAGAAGGAAAGGGGGGGGGGCGCCGCCCCCCTCCTTGTCCAATTCGGACTAGAGGGGGAGGGGGCGCGCGGCTGCCCTGGTCGCCCCTCCTCTTCTCCCACTAGGGCCCATTAGGCCCAATATACTCCCCCCCCCCCGGGGAGGGGGGGGGTCCGGTAACCCCCGGTACTCCGGTATATGTCCGAAACCTCCCAAAACACCTCCGATGTCCGAACATAGTCATCCAATATATCGATCTTTACGTCTCGACCAATTCGAGACTCCTCGTCATGTCCGTGATCATATCCGGAACTCCGAACTACCTTCGGTGCATCAAAACACAAAAACTCATAATACCGATTGTCACCAAACTTTAAGCGTGCGGACCCTACGGGTTCGAGAACTATCTAGACATGACCGAGACACGTCTCCGGTCAATAACCAATAGCGGAACCTGGATGCTCATATTGGTTCCTAGATATTCTACGAAGATCTTTATCTGTCAAACCGCATAACAACATACGTTGTTCCCTTTGTTATCGGTACGTTACTTGCCCGAGGTTCGATCGTCGGTATCTCAATACCTAGTTCAATCTCGTTACCGGCAAGTCTCTTTACTCGTTCTGTAATGCACCATCCCACAACTAACTCATTAGTTGCATTGCTTGCAAGGCTTATAGTGATGTGCATTACTGAGAGGGCCCAGAGATACCTCTCCGACAATCGGAGTGACAAATCCTAATCTCGAAATACGCCAACCCAACAAGTACCTTCGGAGACACCTGTAGAGCACCTTTATAATCACCCAGTTACGTTGTGACGTTTGGTAGCACACAAAGTGTTCCTCCGGTATTCGGGGGTTGCATAATCTCATAGTCATAGGAACATGTATAAGTCATGAAGAAAGCAGTAGCAACATACTAAACGATCAAGTGCTAAGCTAACGGAATGGGTCAAGTCAATCACATCATTCTCTAATGATGTGATCCCATGAATCAAATGACAACTCATGTCTATGGCTAGGAAACTTAACCATCTTTGATTCAACGAGCTAGTCAAGTAGAGGCATGCATACTAGTGACACTTAGTTTGTCTATATATTCACACATGTACTAAGTTTCCGGTTTAATACAATTCTAGCATGAATAATAAACATTTATCATGATATAACGAAATATAAATAACAACTTTATCTCTAGGGCATATTTCCTTCAGTCTCCCACTTGCACTAGAGTCAATAATCTAGCTCACATCGCCATGTGATTTAATACCAATAGTTCACATCACTATGTGATTAACACCCATAGTTCACATCGTCATGTGACCAACACCCCAAAGGGTTTTCTAGAGTCAATAATCTAGTTCACATCGCTATGTGATTAACACCCAAAGAGTACTAAGGTGTGATCATGTTTTGTTTGTGAGATAAGTTTTAGTCAACGGGTCTGTCACATTCAGAGTCGTATGTATTTTGCAAATATTCTATGTCTTCAATACTCTGCACGGAGCTACTCTAGCTAATTGCTCCCACTTTCAATATGTATCCAGATTGAGACTTAGAGTCATCCGGATTGGTCGAAAAAACTTGCATTGACGTAACCCTTTACGACGAACCTTTTGTCACCTCCATAATCGAGAAACATATCCTTATTCCATTAAGGATAATTTTGACCGCTGTCCAGTGATCTACTCCTAGATCAATATTGTACTCCCTTGCCAAACTCAGTGTAGGGTATACAATAGATCTGGTATACAACATGGCATACTTTATAGAACCTATGGCTGAGGCATAGGAAATGACTTTCATTCTCTTTCTATCATCTGCCGTGGTCGGGCTTTGAGTCTTACTCAATTTCACACCTTGTAACACACGCAAGAACTCTTTCTTTAACTGTTCCATTTTGAACTACTTCAAAATCTTGTCAAGGTATGTACTCATTGAAAAGACTTATCAAGCATCTTGATCTATCTCTATAGATCTTGATGCTCAATATGTAAGCAGCTTCACCGAGGTCTTTCTTTGAAAAACTCCTTTCAAATACTCCTTTATGCTTTCCAGAAAATTCTACATTATTTCCGGTCAACAATATGTCATTCACATATACTTATCAGAAAATGTTGTAGTGCTCCCACTCACTTTCTTGTAAATGCAGGCTTCACCGCAAGTCTGTATAAAACTATATGCTTTGATCAACTCATCAAAGCGTATATTCCAACTCCGAGATGCTTGCACCAGTCCATAGATGGATCGCTGGAGCTTGCACATTTTTTTAGCACCTTTAGGATCGACAAAACCTTCTGGTTGCATCATATACAACACTTCTTTAGGAAATCCATTAAGGAATGTAGTTTTTACATCCATTTGCCAGATTTCATAAAATGTGGCAATTTGCTAACATGATTCGGACAGACTTTTAGCATCGCTACGAGTGAGAAAATCTCATCGTAGTCAACACCTTTGAACTTTGTCAAAACCTTTTTCGACAAGTCTAGCTTTGTAGATAGTAACACTACTATCAGCGTCGGTCTTCCTCTTGAAGATCCATTTATTTTCTATGGCTTGCCGATTCAAGCAAGTCAACCAAAGTCCAGTTTGTTCTCATATATGGATCCCATCTCAGATTTCATGGCCTCAAGCCATTTCACGGAATCTGGGCTCATCATCGCTTCCTCATAGTTCGTAGGTTCGTCATGGTCTAGTAACATGACCTCCAGAACAGGATTACCGTACCACTCTGGTGCGGATCTTACTATGGTTGACCTACGAGGTTCAGTAGTAACTTGATCTGAAGTTACATGATCATCATCATTAGCTTCCTCACTAATTGGTGTAGGATTCACCGGAACAAATTTCTGTGATGAACTACTTTCCAATAAGGGAGTAGGTACAGTTACCTCATCAAGTTCTACTTTCCTCCCACTCACTTCTTTTGAGAGAAACTCCTTCTCTAGAAAGGATCCATTCTTAGCAACGAATGTCTTGCCTTCGGATCTGTGATAGAAGGTGTACCCAACATGTATATCAAATATACATTTGTTTACTTTGCCATCCTTCTTATCCGCCAAGTATCTAGGGCAATTCCACTTCCAGTGATCATTTCCTTTGCAGTAGAAGCACTCAGTTTCAGGCTTGGGTCTAGCTTTGGACTTCTTCACGGGAGCAGCAACTTGCTTGCCGTTCCTTTTGAAGTTCCCCTTCTTCCCTTTTGCCCTTTTCTTGAAACCAGTGGTCTTGTCAACCATCAACACTTGATGCTTTTCTTGATTTCTACCTTCGTCGATTTCAGCATCACGAAGAGCTTGGGAATCGTTTCCGTTATCCCTTGCATATTATAGTTCATCACGAAGTTCTAGTAACTTGGTGATAGTGACTAGAGAACTCTGTCAATCACTATCTTATCTGGAAGATTAACTCCTACTTGATTCAAGTGATTGTAGTACTTAGACATTCTGAGCACATGCTCACTAGCTGAGCTATTCTCCTCCATCTTGGAGGCAAAGTACTTGTCAAAGGTCTCATACCTTTCGACATGGGCATGAGTCTGAAATACTAATTTCAACTCTTGGAACATCTCATATGCTCCATGGCGTTCAAAACGTCTTTGAAGCCCCGATTCTTAGCCGTAAAGCATGGTGCACTAAACTATCAAGTAGTCATCATACCGAGCTTTGCCAAACTTTCATAACGTCTGCATATGCTCCTGCAATAGGCCCGTCACCTAGCGTTGCATCAAGGACATAATTCTTCTGTGCAGCAATGTGATAATCCTCAGATCACGGACCAAGTCCGCATCATTGCTACTAACATCTTTCAACATAGTTTTTCTCTAGGAACATACAAAAAAACGGGGAGCAACATCGCGAGCTATCTACAACATAGATATGCTAATACTACCAGGACTAAGTTCATGATAAATTAAAGTTCAATTAATCATATTACTTATGAACTCCCACTTAGATAGACATCTCTCTTATCATCTATGTGATCACGTGATCCAAATCAACTAAACCATAACCGATCATCACGTGAAATGGAGTAGTTTTCAATGGTGAACATCACTATGTTGATCATATCTACTATATGATTCACGCTCGACCTTTCGGTCTTAGTGTTCCGAGGCCACATCTGCATATGCTAGGCTCGTCAAGTTTAACCCGAGTATTCTGCGTGTGCAAAACTGGCTTCCACCCGTTGTACAAGAACGTTGAGCTTATCACACCCGATCATCACGTGGTGTCTCGGCACGACGAATTTTGGCAACGGTGCATACTTAGGGAGAACACTTGTACCTTGAAAATTTTAGTGAGGGATCATCTTATAATGCTACCATCAATCAAAGCAGAATAAGATGCATAAAGGATAAACATCACATGCATTCAATATAAGTGATATGATATGGCCATCATCATCTTGTGCCTTTGATCTCCATCTCCAAAGCACCGTCATGATCACCATCGTCACCGGCGCGACACCTTGATCTCCATCGTAGCATCGTTGTCGTCTCGCCAACTATTGCTTCTACGACTATCGCTACCGCTTAGTGATAAAGTAAAGCAATTACAGGGCGATTGCATTGCATACAATAAAGCGACAACCATATGGCTCCTGCCAGTTGCCGATAACTCCGTTACAAAACATGATCATCTCATACAATAAAATATAGCATCATGTCTTGACCATATCACATCACAACATGCCCTGTAAAAACAAGTTAGATGTCCTCTACTTTGTTGTTGCATGTTTTACGTGGCTGCTTGATACGTCTCCAACGTATCTATAATTTTTGATTGTTCCATGCTATATTATATTCTGTTTTGGACATTATTGGGCTTTATTATACACTTTTATATTATTTTTGGGACTAACCTATTAACCGGAGGCCCAGCCTAGAATTGCTGTTTTTTGCCTATTTCAAGTTTCGCAGAAAAAGAATATCAAACGGAGTCCAAACGGAATGAAACCTTCGGGAACGTGATTTTCGGAACGAACGTGATCCAGAGGACTTGGACCCTACGTCAAGACATCAACCAGGAAGGCACGAGGTAGGGGGGCGCGCCTACCCCCCTGGGCGCTGCTACCTCTTGAGCACTGCGTTGGTTTTCCCTTGAAGAGGAAAGGGTGATGCAGCAAAGTAGCGTAAGTATTTCCCTCAGTTTTTGAGAACCAAGGTATCAATCCAGTAGGAGGCCACGCACGAGTCCCTCGCACGTACACAAACAAATAAATCCTCGCAACCAACGCAATAAAGGGGTTGTCAATCCCTTCATGGTCACTTACGAGAGTGAGATCTGATAGATATGATAAGATAAATTTTTTGGTATTTTTATGATAAAGATGCAAAGTAAAATAACAGGCAATAAAAATAGCTAAGTGTTGGAAGATTAATATGATGGAAAATAGACCCGGGGGCCATAGGTTTCACTAGTGGCTTCTCTCATGAGCGTAAGTATTACGGTGGGTGAACAAATTACTGTTGAGCAATTGATAGAATTGAGCATAGTTATGAGAATATCTAGGCATGATCATGTATATAGGCATCATGTCCGAGACAAGTAGACCGACTCCTGCCTGCATCTACTACTATTACTCCACACATCGACCGCTATCCAGCATTCATCTAGAATATGAAGTTCAAAAGAACAGAGTAACGCTTTAAGTAAGATGACATGATGTAGAGGGATAAACTCATGCAATATGATATAAACCCCATCTTGTTATCCTCGATGGCAACAATACAATACGTGCCTTGCTGCCCCTACTATCACTTGGAAAGGACACCGCAAGATTGAACCCAAAGCTAAGCACTTCTCCCATTGCAATAAAGATCAATCTAGTAGGCCAAACCAAACAGATAATTCGAAGAGACTTGCAAAGATAACCAATCATACATAAAAGAATTCAGAGAAGATTCAAATATTGTTCATATATAAACTTGATCATAAACCCACAATTCATCGGTCTCAACAAACACACCGCAAAAGAAGATTACATCGAATAGATCTCCACGAGAGGGGGAGAACATTGTATTGAGATCCAAAAAGAGAGAAGAAGCCATCTAGCTAATAACTATGGACCCGAAGGTCTGAGGTAAACTACTCACACTTCATCGGAGAGGCTATGGTGTTGATGTAGACGCCCTCCGTGATCGACGCCCCCTTCACGCGCCACCCTCGTGGGGCCCACGTTGCTCCACCGACGTACTTCTTCCTCCTATATATACCTACGTACCCCCAAACTAGCAGATACGGAGCCAAAAACCTAATTCCACTGCCGCAACCTTCTGTACCCGTGAGATCCCATCTTGAGGCCTTTTCCGGAGCTCCGCCGGAGGGGGCATTGATCACGGAGGGCTTGTACATCAACACCATAGCCTCTCCGATGATGTGTGACTAGTTTACCTCTGACCTTCGGGTCCATAGTTATTAGCTAGATGACTTCTTCTCTCTTTTTGGATCTCAATACAATGTTCTCCACCTCTCTTGTGGAGATCTATTCGATGTAATCTTCTTTTGCGGTGTGTTTGTTAAGACCGATGAATTGTGGGTTTATGATCAAGTTTATCTATGAACAATATTTGAATCTTCTCTGAATTCTTTTATGTATGATTGGTTATCTTTGCAAGTCTCTTCGAATTATCAGTTTGGTTTGGCCTACTAGATTGATCTTTCTTGCAATGGGAGAAGTGCTTAGCTTTGGGTTCAATCTTACGGTGTCCTTTCCCAGTGACAGTAGGGGTAGCAAGGCACGTATTGTATTGTTGCCATCGAGGATAAGAAGATGGGGTTTATATCATATTGCATGAGTTTATCCCTCTACATCATGTCATCTTACTTAAAGCGTTACTCTGTTCTTTTGAACTTAATACTCTAGATGCATGCTGGATAGCGGTCGATGTGTGGAGTAATAGTAGTAGATGCAGGCAGGAGTTGGTCTACTTGTCTCAGACGTGATGCCTATATACATGATCATGCCTAGATATTCTCGTAACTATGCTCAAATCTATCAATTGCTCAACAGTAATTTGTTCACCCACCGTAATACTTACGCTCATGAGAGAAGCCACTAGTGAAACCTATGGCCCCCGGGTCTATTTTCCATCATATTAATCTTCCAACACTTAGCTATTTTCATTGCCTTTTATTTTACTTTGCATCTTTATTATAAAAATACCAAAAGTATTATCTTATCATATCTATCAGATCTCACTCTCGTAAGTGACCGTGAAGGGGTTGACAACCCCTTTATTGTGTTGGTTGCGAGGATTTTATTTGTTGTGTAGGTGCGAGGGACTCGTGCGTGGCCTCCTACTGGATTGATACCTTGGTTCTCAAAAACTGAGGGAAATACTTATGCTGCTTTGCTGCATCACCCTTTCCTCTTCAAGGGAAAACCAACGCAGTGCTCAAGAGGTAGCAAGAATGATTTCTGGCGCCGTTGCCGGGGAGTCTACGCAAAAGTCAACATACCAAGTACCCATCACAAACCCTTATCTCCCTCATTACATTATTTGCCATTTGCCTCTCGTTTTCCTCTCTCCCACTTCACCCTTGCCGTTTTATTCGCCCTCTCTTTTCCGTTCGCCGCTTTTCCGCATGCTTCTTGTTTGCTTGTGTGTTGGATTGCTTGCTTGTCACGATGGCTCAAGATAATACCAAATTGTGTGACTTTACCAATACCAACAACAAGGATTTCCTTAGCACTCCGATTGCTCCTCTTACCGATACTGAATCTTGTGAAATTAATGCTGCTTTGTTGAATCTTGTCATGAAAGATCAATTCGCCGGCCTTCCTAGTGAAGATGCCGCTACCCATCTAAATAGCTTCGTTGATTTGTGTGATATGCAAAAGAAGAAAGATGTGGACAATGACATTGTTAAATTGAAGCTATTTCCTTTTTCGCTTAGAGATCGTGCTAAAGCTTGGTTTTTGTCTTTGCCTAAAAATAGTATTGATTCTTGGAATAAGTGCAAAGATGCTTTTATCTCTAAGTATTTTCCTCCCGCTAAGATCATCTCTCTTAGAAACGATATCATGAATTTTAAGCAACTTGATCATGAACATGTTGCACAAGCTTGGGAGAGGATGAAATTAATGATACATAATTGCCCTACACATGGTTTGAATTTGTGGATGATTATACAAAAAATTTATGCCGGATTGAATTTTGCTTCTAGAAATCTTTTAGATTCGGCCGCAGGAGGCACTTTTATGGAAATCACTTTAGGATAAGCTACTAAACTCCTAGATAATATGATGGTTAATTATTCTCGATGGCACACCGAAAGATCCACTAATAAAAAAGTGCATGCGATAGAAGAAATTAATGTTTTGAACGGAAAGATGGATGAACTTATGAAATTATTTGCTACTAAAAGTGTCTCTTCTGATCCTAATTATATGCCTTTGTCTACTTTGATTGAGAATAATAATGAATCTATGGATGTGAATTTTGTTGGTAGGAATAACTTTGGTAACAACGCGTATAGAGGAAACTTTAATCCTAGGCCGTATCCTAGTAATTCCTCTAATAATTATGGTAATTCCTACAACAACTCTTATGGAAATTTTAATAAGATGCCCTCTGAATTTGAGACTAGTGTTAGGGAGTTTATGAATTCACAAAAGAATTCAATGCCTTGCTTGAAGAAAAATTGCTTAAAGTTGATGAATTAGCTAGGAACGTTGATAGAATTTCTCTTGAGGTTGATTCTTTGAAACTTAGATCTATTCCACCTAAGCATGATATCAATGAGTCTCTCAAATCCATGAGAATTTCCATTGATGAGTGCAAAGAAAGAACCGCTAGGATGCGTGCTAAGAAAGATTGTTTTGTGAAAGCGTGTTCTTCTAGTTTCTATGAAAATAAAGATGAAGATCTAAAAGTTATTGATGTGTCCCCTATTAAATCTTTGTTTTACAATATGAATCTTGATAATGATGGGACTGAATACGATCCACCTTTACCTAGAAGGCGTTCCAAAAATTCGGAGTTTTTAGATCTTGATGCAAAAATTGGTAAAAGTGGGATTGAAGAGATCAAAACTCTAGATATTAATGAACCCACTATTTTGGATTTCAAGGAATTTAATTATGATAATTGCTCTTTGATAGATTGTATTTCCTTGTTGCAATCCGTGCTAAATTCTCCACATGCTTATAGTCAAAATAAAGCCCTTACCAAACATATCGTTGATGCTTTGATGCAATCTGATGAACAAAAACTTGAGTTGGAAGTTTCTATCCCTAGAAAACTTTATGATGAGTGGGAACCTACTATTAAAATTAAAATTAAAGATCATGAATGCTATGCTTTGTGTGATTGGGGTGCTAGTGTTTCCACGATTCCAAAGACTTTGTGTGATTCGCTAGGTTTCCATGATTTTGATGATTGTTCTTTAAACTTGCACCTTGCGGATTCCACCATTAAGAAACCTATGGGAAGAATTAATGATGTTCTTATTGTTGCAAATAGGAATTATGTGCCCGTAGATTTTATTGTTCTTGATATAGATTGCAATCCTTCATGTCCTATTATTCTTGGTAGACCTTTCCTTAGAACGATTGGTGCAAATATTGATATGAAGGAAGGGAATATTAGATTCCAATTTCCATTAAGGAAAGGCATGGAACACTTCCCTAGAAATAAAATAAAATTACCTTATGAATCTATTATGAGGCCACTTATGGATTGCCTACCAAAGATGGCAATACCTAGATCTATCTTTGCTATTATGCCTAGCTAGGGGCGTTAAACGATAGCGCTTGTTGGGAGGCAACCCAATTTTATTTTAGTTTTTTGCTTCTGTTTAGGAATAAATGTTTGATCTATCCTCTGGTTAGATTTGTTTTTATGTTTTAATTAATGTTTGTTCCAAGTTTAACCTATAAGATCTTCTTGGATGATAGTTAGTTGATCTTGCTGAAAATTCCAGAAACTTTCTGTTCACAATTTTTTTTTAAAAAATCACCAGAACGAGATAAAATATTGATTCCAATTTCTGCTGATCAATAAACAAATTGTCTAGGTCGTCCTATTTTGGCTGAATTTTTTGAGTTCCATAAGTTTGCGTTAGTTACAGATTACTACAGACTGTTCTGTTTTTGACAGATTCTGTTTTCCGTGTGTTGTTTGCTTATTTTGATGAATCTATGGCTAGTAAAATAGTTTATAAACCATAGAGAAGTTGGAGTACAGTAGTTTTAACACCAATATAAATAAAGAATGAGTTCATTACAGTACCTTGAAGTGGTGTTTTGTTTTCTTTCGCTAACGGAGCTCACGAGATTTTCTGCTGAGTTTTGTGTTGTGAAGTTTTCAAGTTTTGGGTGAAAGATTTGATGGATTATGGAACAAGGAGTGGCAAGAGCCTAAGCTTGGGGATGCCCATGGCACCCCAAGATAATCTAAGGACACCTAAAAGCCAAAGCTTGGGGATGCCCCGGAAGGCATCCCCTCTTTTCGTCTACTTCCATCGGTAACTTTACTTGGAGCTATATTTTTATTCACCACATGATATGTGTTTTGCTTGGAGCGTCTGATACGTCTCCAACGTATCTATAATTTATGAAGTATTCATGCTATTATATTATCCATCTTGGATGTTTAATGGTCTTTATTATGCACTTTTATATTATTTTTTACACTAACTTATTAACCCAGAGCCCAGAGCCCAGTGCCAGTTTCTGTTTTTCTCCTTGTTTCAGTGTTTCGCAGAAAAGGAATATCAAACAGAGTCCAAACGGAATGAAACCTTTGGGAAAGTTATTTTTGGAACAGAGGCAATCCAGAAGACTTGGAGTATACGTAAGGGAAGCACCGAGGAAGGCACGAGGCAGGGGGGCGCGCCCACCCCCTGGGCGCGCCCTCCACCATCGTGGGCCCCTCGTGGCTCCCGTGATGTATTTCTTCCGCCTATATATATCCATATACCCTAAAAACTTCGGGGAACAGAATAGATCGGGAGTTCCGCCGCCGCAAGCCTCTGTAGCCACCAAAAACCAATCGGGACCCTGTTCCGGCACCCTGCCGGAGGGGGGATCCCTCACCGGTGGCCATCTTCATCATCCCGGCGCTCTGCATGACGAGGAGGGAGTAGTTCACCCTCGGGGCTAAGGGTATGTACCAGTAGCTATGTGTTTGATCTTTCTCTCTCGTGTTCTTGATTTGGCACGATCTTGATGTATCGCGAGCTTTGATATTATAGTTGGATCTTATGATGTTTCTCCCCCTCTACTCTCTTGTAATGGATTGAGTTTTCCCTTTGAAGTTATCTTATCGGATTGAGTCTTTAAGGATTTGAGCACTTGATGTATGTCTTGCGTGGGATACCTGTGGTGACAATGGGGTATTCTATTGATTCACTCGATGTATGTTTTGGTGATCAACTTGCGGGTTCCGCCCATGAATCTATGCATAGGGGTTGGCACACGTTTTCATCTTGACTCTCCGGTGGAAACTTTGGGGCACTCTTTGAAGTACTTTGTGTTGGTTGAATAGGTGAATCTGAGATTGTGTGATGCATATCGTATAATCATACCCACGGATACTTGAGGTGACATTGGAGTATCTAGGTGACATTAGGGTTTTGGTTGATTTGTGTCTTAAGGTGTTATTCTAGTACGAACTCTATGATAGATCGAACAGAAAGAATAGCTTCATGTTATTTTACTACGGACTCTTGAATAGATCGATCAGAAAGGATAACTTTGAGGTGGTTTCGTACCCTACCATAATCTCTTCGTTTGTTCTCCCCTATTAGTGACTTTGGAGTGACTCTTTGTTGAATGTTGAGGGATAGTTATATGATCCAATTATGTTATTATTGTTGAGAGAACTTGCACTAGTGAAAGTATGAATCCTAGGCCTTGTTTTCTAGCATTGCAATACCGTTTACGCTCACTTTTATCATTAGTTACCTTGCTGTTTTTATATTTTCAGATTACAAAAACCTATATCTACCATCCATATTGCACTTGTATCACCATCTCTTCGCCGAACTAGTGCACCTATACAATTTACCATTGTATTGGGTGTGTTGGGGACACAAGAGACTCTTTGTTATTTGGTTGCAGGGTTGCTTGAGAGAGACCATCTTCATCCTACGCCCCCCACGGATTGATAAACCTTAGGTCATCCACTTGAGGGAAATTTGATACTGTCCTACAAACCTCTGCACTTGGAGGCCCAACAATGTCTATAAGAAGAAGGTTGTGTAGTAGACATCAAGCTCTTTTCTGGCGCCGTTGCCGGGGAGGTGAGTGCTTGAAGGTATATCTTTAGATCTTCCAATCGAATCTTTTTGTTTCTTGTTTTATCACTAGTTTAGTTTATAAAAGAAAACTACAAAACATGGAATTGAGTTTCCCTCATACGCTTCATCTTTTTAATATCTTTCGTGAAAATGATGGGAAGGAAAATTGTGCTCAAGTACTAGAAGAAGAATTACATAGAATGCTTGGCATAAAATATGTGAATGATGAGGATGATTGCAATGTTGTTAGTATGAATTCTTTGAATACCCATGATGCTAATGATATGCAAAGCCACAAGCTTGGGGATGCTATGTTTGATGAAGATGATATTTTTAGTCTCCCAAGTTGTGATATGCAAATTTATAATGATGATAGCATGCCTCCTACTTATGATGATTATATTGATGAAAGTGGGTTTGGAAGAGTGTCAACTTTAGGAATTAATGATCCCACTATTTTGGAGGATGTTGAATCTTATAATATTTATGAAAGTGGATTTGGAGAGGTCATGACTTTATTTAGTGATGAATCCACTATTTCGGAAGAGGTTTCAATTGATTATGATGAGAACAAAGTTGCTACTTATGATGATTATTGTGATGAAACTTATGCTATAAAGAGTAGTAATGATTGTGATTACCCTTTTTCTGAACATTACTCTTTTAATGTGGAAACAATTTATAGTATTCGAGTTTCTTATGATACTCCCACTATTCTGAATGAGAAGAATTTTGCTTATGAGGAGAGTAATAAAATCTCTATGCTTGTAGATCATGAAAAGAATGCTTTAGGTGCTGGTTATATTGTTGAATTCATTCATGATGCTACAGAAAATTATTATGAGGGAGGAATATTTGCTTGTAGGAATTGCAATAATATCAACTTTCCTCTCTATGTGCTTAAATTTTTGAAGTTAATGTTGTTTTGCCTTCCTATGCTAGTTGATTATTGTTCCCACAAGTTGTTTGCTCACAAAATCCCTATGCATAGGAAGTGGGTTAGACTTAAATATGCTAGTCATATTCTTCGTGATGCTCTCTTTATGTTTCAATTCTTATCTTTTATGCGAGCATCATTGAAATCATTATGCCTAGCTAGGGGCGTTAAACGTTAGCGCTTGTTGGGAGGCAACCCAATTTTATTTAAGTTTCTTGCTTTTTGGTTCTGTTTAGTGATAAATATTTCATCTAGCCTCTGGTTAGATGTGGTTTTATGTTTTAATTAGTGTTTGTGCCAAGTAAGACCTATAGGATCTTCTTGGATGATAGTTATTTGATCCTGCTGAAAATTTCAGAAACTTTCTGTTCATGAAAACCATTGTTTAAAATCACCAGAACGTGATAAAATACTGATTCCAATGGCAGCAGATCAATAATCAAATTATCTAGGTCTTCCTATTTTGGTAGAAGTTTTGGAGTTCCAGAAGTTTGCGTTAGTTACAGATTACTACAGACTGTTCTGTTTTTGACAGATTCTGTTTTTCGTGTGTTGTTTGCTTATTTTGATGAGTCTATGGTTAGTAAAATAGTTTATAAACCATAGAGAAGTTGGAATACAGTAGCTTTAACACCAATACAAATAAAGAATGAGTTCATTACAGTACCTTGAAGTGGTGTTTTGTTTGCTTTCGCTAACGGAGCTCACGAGTTTTCTGTTGAGTTTTGTGTTGTGAAGTTTTCAAGTTTTGGGTAAAGATTCGATGGCCTATGCAATAAGGAGTGACAAGAGCCTAAGCTTGGGGATGCCCAAGGCACCCCAAGGTAATATTCAAGGACAACCAAGAGCCTAAGCTTGGGGAAGCCCCGGATGGCATCCCCTCTTTTGTCTTCGTTCATCGGTAACTTTACTTGGAGCTATATTTTTATTCACCACATGATATGTGTTTTGCTTGGAGCATCATTTTATTTTCTTTAGCCTTGCTTGCTGTTTTAATAAAATACCAAGATCTGAAATTCTTAAATGAGAGAGAGTCCTCACATAGCTACATAATTATTTAACTACTCATTGATCTTCACTTATATCCTTTTGGAGTAGTTTGTCATTTACTCATGTGCTTCACTTATATCCTATGAGTAAATGGTTGAATGATTTGAATGTCATAAATCTGAAATTATATATGTTTCATATGCTTATCCCATGGGGAGTAATGGCTTCACATATAAGAAGTAGAGGTGGTAAATTTATTGAAGGTTGGCAAACTTTGTATTGGTCACTTGAACAATTCATGAAAGAATATTGAAGGAAGAGAGATTTCACATATAAATATACTATCTTGGCCATCTTCTATGATTGTGAGCCCCATTAATTATTTTCAAACCTGAGCAAATTAGTTGAAGTTGGACAAGGAAGACAACATAATGAGTTATGCTTGGGTATATTTGTATAGAAGTTATATTGTTATGGATCCTCTAACATGTGATGCTTGCTATTTAGAATCCTTTGCTAGCCAAAATATCTGTACTAAGCGGGATTACTGCTTGTGCATCCAAATTCCTTGAACCAAGTTTCTTCCATGAGTGTCCACCATATCTACCTATATGCGATATTTACCTGCCGTTCCAAGTAAATTTGCATGTGCCAAACTCTAAACCTTCAAATAATAATCTTTTTTGTATGCCCGAATCGCTCATGTAGCGACTAGGTGCTGTCAGTATCTTCCATGCTAGGTGGGTTATTCTCACGATGAGTGGACTCCGCTCATCATTCACGAGAAAATGGCTGGTAACTGGGATGCCCAGTCCTATGATCAAAAGATCAAAAACAAATTCGCAAATAATTTAAACAAAACTCCCCCAGGAATGTTGATAGTTGGACGACACCCGTTGTTTCGGACAAGCCGTGGAGTGTGAATGTTGGTGGAGGGGGAGTAAAATCTTTACCTTTCTGTTTGGGAACCGACTATAATGTATGTAGTATGGAAGATATTGGGAACTCTTGGTCGTTATGTTGACAATGAAAGCATACCTCTCAAAATTATTTTCATCTCTGTTTTAGCTTCGAGCTCCGGCACCTCTGCAAATCCCTGCTTCCCTCTGCGAAGGGCCTATCTACTTTTATGCAAGAGTCAGTAGTATTCCTTCTCATTCCAACCCACTCTTTAGTTGGCAAGCATCATGTGATGGAAAGATCTAAGCATATATGGCCATTCAAATATATTTGATCATGAATTATTATTGTTGACATTACCCTTGAGGTAAAAGGTTGGGAGGCGAAACATTAAGCCCCTATCTTTCTCTGTGTTCGATGAATACTATTTGTTCTAAAAATATGCTTTGAGTGGTAGCAATCATGGAAGACTAAATGATAGTTGAGTATGTGAAGTTTGCTGAATCAAAGCTCTGACATAGACTCTTCCTGAAAATAAGATGAATTGTAATTGTTTGATGACTAATAACACGGTTTGTTAGTTTTCAAGAAAGTTATGATCTATAGTTTAACATGTGAATAGCTTGTTACTTGATCATGAAAAGTTCTATGAGTTGAGCTACTGTTATGACATATAATGATGCTAGAAAAGGTGATTGAAATTATCATTGATCAAACTTATGCACCTGCTAGCATTCACACTTCATAAATTCTTTCTTTTATCATTTACCTACTCGAGGACGAGTAGGAATTAAGCTTGGGGATGCTGATATGTCTCCAACGTATCTATAATTTATGAAGTATTCATGCTATGACATTATCCATCTTGGATGTTTAATGGGCTTTACTATGCACTTTTATATTATTTTTGGGACTAACTTATTAACCCAGAGCCCAGTGCCAGTTTCTGTTTTTCTCCTTGTTTCAGTATTTCACAGAAAAGGAATATCAAACGGAGTCCAAACGGAATGAAACCTTCGGGAAAGTTATTTTTGGAACGGAGGCAATCCAGAAGACTTGGAGTATATGTAAGGGAAGCAACGAGGAAGGCACGAGGCAGGGGGCGCGCCCACCCCCTGGGCACGCCCTCCACCCTCGTGGGCCCCTCGTGGCTCCCCTGATGTATTTCTTCCGCCTATATATATCCATATACCCTAAAAACTTCGGGGAACAGAATAGATCGGGAGTTCCACCGCCGCAAGCCTCTGTAGCCACCAAAAACCAATCGGGACCCTGTTCCAGCACCCTGCCGGAGGGGGATCCCTCACCGGCGGCCATCTTCATCATCCCGACGCTCTCCATGACGAGGAGGGAGTAGTTCACCCTCGGGGCTGAGGGTATGTACCAGTAGCTATGTGTTTGATATTTCTCTCTCTCTCTCGTGTTCTTGATTTGGCACGATCTTGGTGTATCGCGAGCTTTGCTATTATAGTTGGATCTTATGATGTTTCCCCCCCCCTCTACTCTCTTGTAATGGATTGAGTTTTCCCTTTGAAGTTATCTTATCGGATTGAGTCTTTAAGGATTTGAGAACACTTGATGTATGTCTTGCATGGGATACCTGTGGTGACAATGGGGTATTCTATTGATTCACTCGATGTATGTTTTGGTGATCAACTTGCGGGTTCCGCCCATGAATCTATGCATAGGGGTTGGCACACGTTTTCATCTTGACTCTCCGGTAGAAACTTTAGGGCACTCTTTGAAGTACTTTGTGTTGGTTGAATAGGTGAATCTGAGATTGTTTGATGCATATCGTATAATCATACCCAGGGATACTTGAGGTGACATTGGAGTATCTAGGTGACATTAGGGTTTTGGTTGATTTGTGTCTTAAGGTGTTATTCTAGTACGAACTCTATGATAGATCGAACAGAAAGAATAGCTTCATGTTATTTTACTACGGACTCTTGAATAGATCGATCAGAAAGGATAACTTTGAGGTGGTTTCGTACCCTACCATAATCTCTTCGTTTTTCTCCGCTATTAGTGACTTTGGAGTGACTCTTTGTTGCATGTTGGGGGATAGTTATATGATCCAATTATGTTATTATTGTTGAGAGAACTTACACTAGTGAAAGTATGAACCCTAGGCCTTGTTTCCTAGCATTGCAATACCGTTTACGCTCACTTTTATCATTAGTTACCTTGCTGTTTTTATATTTTCATATTACAAAAATCTATATCTACCATCCATATTGCACTGGTATCACCATCTCTTCGCCGAACTAGTGCACCTATACAATTTACCATTGTATTGGGTGTGTTGGGGACACAAGAGACTCTTTGTTATTTGGTTGCAGGGTTGCTTGAGAGAGACCATCTTCATCCTACGCCTCTCACGGATTGATAAACCTTAGGTCATCCACTTGAGGGAAATTTGCTACTGTCCTACAAACCTCTGCACTTGGAGGCCCAACAACGTCTACAAGAAGAAGGTTGTTTAGTAGACATCAGCGTCTTGTATTATTTGAGTCTTTATTTGTTAGTTTGCCACAATCATCCTTGCTGTACACACCTTTTGAGAGAGACACATATGATTCGGAAATTGTTGGAATACTCTATGTGCTTCACTTATATCTTTTGAGTTATATAGTTTTTGCTCTAGTGCTTCACTTATATCTTTTAGAGCACGGCGGTGGATTTGTTTTATAGAAACTATTGGTATCTCATGCTTCACTTATATTATTTTGAGAGTCTTAAAACAGTATGACAATTTGCTTTAATTATAATATCATGAGAAATTTGATGCTAGATAATTGTTTTGAGATATAAAGGTGGTAATATCATAGTTGTGCTAGTTGAGTAATTGTGGAATTGAAAAATACTTCTCTTGGAGTTTGTGATTCCCGTAGCATGCACGGATGGTGAACCGTTATGTAACAAAGTCGGAGCATGAGGTATTTATTGATTGTCATCCTTTGTGTGGCGGTCGGGATCGCGCGATGGTTAACTCCTACCAACCCTTCCCCTAGGAGCATGCGTAGTAGTACTTTGCTTCGAGGGCTAATAAATTTTTGCAATAAGTATATGAGTTCTTTATGACTAATGTGAGTCCATGGATTATACACACACTTACCTTTCCGCATTTTTCTAGCCTCTTCGGTACCGTGCATTGCCCTTTCTCACCTTGAGAGTTGGTGCAAACTTCGCCGGTGCATCCAAACCCCGTGATATGATACGCTCTATCACACATAAACCTCCTTATATCCTCCTCAAAACAGCCACCATACCTACCTATTATGGCATTTCCATAGCCATTCCGAGATATATTGCCATGCAACTTTCCATCGTTTCGTTTATCATGACACGCTCCATCATTGTCATATTGCCTTGCATGATCATGTAGTTGACATTGTATTTGTGGCAAAGCCACCATTCATAATTCTTTCATACATGTCGCTCTTGATTCATTGCATATCCCGGTACACCGCCGGAGGCATCCACATAGAGTCATATTTTGTTCTAAGTATTGAGTTGTAATTCATGAGTTGTAAGTAAATAAAAGTGTGATGATCATCATTATTAGAGCATTGTCCCAAGTGAGGAAAGAATGATGGAGACTATGATTCCCCCACAAGTCAGGATGAGACTCTGGACTAAAAAAAAAGAGGCCATAAAAAAAGAGAAAAGGCCCAAATAAAAAAATGAGAGAAAAAGAGAGAAGGGACAATGTTACTATCCTTTTACCACACTTGTGCTTCAAAGTAGCACCGTGATCTTCATGATAGAGAGTCTCTCATTTTGTCCTTTCATATACTAGTGGGAAATTTCATTATAGAACTTGGCTTGTATATTCCAATGATGGGCTTCCTCAAATGCCCGAGGTCTTCATGAGCAAGCAAGTTGGATGCACACCCACTTAGTTTCTTTTGTTTGAGCTTTCATACACTTATAGCTCTAGTGCATCCATTGCATGGCAATCCCTACTCCTTGCATTGACATCAATTAATGGGCATCTCCATAGCCCGATGATTAGCCTCGTTGATGTGAGACTTTCTCCTTTTTTGTCTTCCCACATAACCCCTACCATTATACCTATTTCCACCATAGTGCTATATCCATGGCTTGCGCTCATGTATTGCGTAAGAGTTGAAAAGGCTGAAGCGTGTTAAAAAGTATGAACCGATTGCTTGGCTAAAACCGGGGTTGTACATGATATGAATATTTTGTGTGGGGAAGATGGAGCATAGCCAGACTATATGATTTTGTAGGGATAACTTGCTTTGGCTATGTTATTTTGATAAGACATAATTGCTTGGTTAGCATGCTTGAAGTATTGTTGTTTCTATGTCAACATTAAACTTTTATCTTGAATCATATTAAATCTGAACATTCGTGCCACAATAAGAAGAATTACATTGAAATTATGCTAAGTAGCATTCCACATCAAAAATTCTGTTTTTATCATTTACCTACTCGAGGACGAGCAGGAATTAAGCTTGGGGATGCTTGATACGTCTCCAACGTATCTATAATTTTTTATCGTTCCATGCTATATTATATTCTGTTTTGGACATTATTGGGCTTTATTATACACTTTTATATTATTTTTGGGACTAACCTATTAACCGGAGGCCCAGCCCAGAATTGCTGTTTTTTTGCCTATTTCAGAGTTTCGCAGATAAAGAATATCAAACGGAGTCCAAACGGAATGAAACCTTCGGGAATGTGATTTTTGGAACGAACGTGATCCAGAGGACATGGACCCTACATCAAGACATCAACCAGGAAGGCATGAGGTAGTGGGGCGCGCCTACCCCCTGGGCGCGCCCTCCACCCTCGTGGGGCCCACGTTGCTCCACCGACGTACTTCTTCCTCCTATATATACCTATGTACCCCCAAACTACCAGATACGGAGCCAAAAACCTAATTCCACCGCCGCAACCTTCTGTACCCGTGAGATCCCATCTTGGGGCCTTTTCCGGAGCTCCGCCGGAGGGGGCATTGATCACGGAGGGTTTCTACATCAACACCATAGCCTCTCCGATGATGTGTGAGTAGTTTACCTCAAACCTTCGGTCCATAGTTATTAGCTAGATGGCTTCTTCTCTCTTTTTGGATCTCAATACAATGTTCTCCCCCTCTCTTGTGGAGATCTATTCGATGTAATCTTCTTTTGTGGTGTGTTTGTTGAGACCGATGAATTGTGGGTTTATGATCAAGTTTATCTATGAACAATATTTGAATCTTCTCTGAATTCTTTTATGTATGATTGGTTATCTTTGCAAGTCTCTTCAAATTATCAGTTTGGTTTGGCCTACTAGATTGATCTTTCTTGCAATGGGAGAAGTGCTTAGCTTTGGGTTCAATCTTGCGGTGTCCTTTCCCAGTGACAGTAGGGGCAGCAAGGCACGTATTGTATTGTTGCCATCGAGGATAAGAAGATGGGGTTTATATCATATTGCATGAGTTTATCCCTCTACATCATGTCATCTTACTTAAAGCGTTACTCTGTTCTTTTGAACTTAATACTCTAGATGCATGTTGGATAGCGGTCGATGTGTGGAGTAATAGTAGGGCAGGAGTCGGTCTACTTGTCGCGGACGTGATGCCTATATACATGATCATACCTAGATATTCTCATAACTATGCTCAATTCTGTCAATTGCTCAACAGTGATTTGTTTACCCACCGTAATACTTATGCTCTCGAGAGAAGCCACTAGTGAAACCTATGGCCCCCGGGTCTATTTTCCATCATATTAATCTTCCAACACTTAGCTATTTTCATTGCCTTTTATTTTACTTTGCGTCTTTATTATAAAAATACCAAAAATATTATCTTATCATATCTATCAGATCTCACTTTCGTAAGTGACCGTGAAGGGATTGACAACCCCTTTATTGCGTTGGTTGCGAGGATTTTATTTGTTTGTGTAGGTGCGAGGGACTCGTGCGTGACCTCCTACTGGATTGATACCTTGGTTCTCATAAACTGAGGGAAATACTTACGCTGCTTTACTGCATCACCCTTTCCTCTTCAAGGGAAAACCAACGTAGTGCTCAAGAGGTAGCACTGCTACGGGCTGAGCAAGAACCGTTCTTACCTACGCATCACAACCACAACGATATTTCGTCAAGTTAGTGTTGTTTTAACGTTCAACAAGGACCGGGCGTAGTCACACTCGGTTCAACTAAAGTTGGAGAAACTGACACCCGCCAGCCACCTGTGTGCGAAGCACGTCGGTAGAACCTGTCTCACGTAAGCGTACGCGTAATGTCGGTCCGGGCCGCTTCATCCAACAATACCGCCGAACCAAAGTATGACATGCTGGTAAGCAGTATGACTTGTATCGCCCACAACTCACTTGTGTTCTACTCGTGCATATAACATCTACGCATAAACCTGGCTCGGATGCCACTGTTGGGAAACGTAGTAATTTCAAAAAAAAATCCTACGCACACGCAAGATCATGGTGATGCATAGCAATGAGAGGGGAGAGTGTCGTCTACGTACCCTCGTAGACCATAAGCAGAAGCGTTATAACAACGCAGTTGATGTAGTCGTACGTCTTCACGATCGACCGATCCTCAGTACCGAACATACGGCACCTCCGCATTCAGCACACGTTCAGCTCGGTGACGTCCCGCGAACTCACGATCCAGTATAGTTTCGGGGAAGAGCTTCGTCAGCACGACGGTGTGGTGATGGTGATGATGATGTTACCGACACAGGGCTTCGCCTAAGCACCGCTACGATATTACCGAGGTGGATTATGGTGGAGGGGGGCACCGCACACGGCTAAGAGATCAATGATCAATTGTTCTATCTCCAAGGGGTCCCCCCTCCCCGTATATAAAGGAGTGGAGGAGGGGGAGGGGGCCGGCATCCTATAGCGCGCCCCATGAGGAGTCCTACTCCCACCGGGAGTAGGACTCCCCCCTTCCAAGTAGGAGTAGGAGAGGAGAAGGAAGGGAGAGAAGGAGAGAAGGAACGGCCCCCCTCCTTGTCCAATTCGGACTAGAGGGGGAGGGGGGCACGACTGCCCTGAT